>NC_079441.1:43800901-44100901 GCF_903798145.1 Danio aesculapii | reverse complement strand
GAAATTTGTTGATGAATTATTAATGTAAATAATAATAATAATAATAATAATAATAATCAAACATTTCTGAAACGTGTAAAAGTGTTTTTAATTGTGTGTAAAATTACCATCCTATGCACCTCTCATAATTTTACTCAACTATCATGGTGTCACTTGTGAGAATATTGTAAAAAAAAGAAAGAAAATAAATACATTCCTAAGACAGGAATAAATAAATGGATTAGCAAATGACTAAATGAATGAATGAATTAATTAAATAATGAATTAAATAATGAATAAACAGGAATGTGAGAGCTACTGAAAATGTAAAAAGTATATTTTGTTTTCTAAACATTCACAAAACCAAGAAGAAACACCCGATTCAAAATGTTTTGTATTCCTAAGCGTTAGCCTACTGCAGCTTCTTTAATTCATCACACATTTATACTTATTGAAAGGACATTGCACTGGGACAACCAGTGGTTAAATAATTCTGTCAGAGTTATTTGTAGAAGAGCACAATATCTGGGCCACAGATAGCAAGAATTGACTTTTGCATTAACAAGCCTTGGGCCTTAACCAGTGCAACTGCCTCTCTAAAACCTTTATAGGCCATTGCCCTAAATCAATCACTTATTGCTAAGAAAGTGTTACAAAGCAGCCAGTGGGTAAAATTCTATTAAACCCAATTGTGCTAGACCAGACTATCTGGCTTACACTAACATGTGACCAAACCGTCATGTCCTGATTTTGCAGTTAGATGCTGATCCTGGAATGTCATTCCTGTCCAAAAAAATAAAATAATTAATAATAATATTAGTAAAAAATATTATTATTCTGGGGTCGCCACAGCGAAATGAACTGTCAACTTATCCAGCACGCGTTTTACATAGCGGATGCCCTTCCAGCTGCAACCCATCACTGGGAAACATCCATACACTCTCATAAAGCATCCAAATTTAATTTAAATCCTCAAATTGTGCATAAAGAAACAACCTCATGTTGTAGTGTGCATGTGTGTGCCATTATGTGTCTGTAGTTTTGTGGTGTAAAAATATTTTTAAAGCAGACGAGTCTAAATTTCATAGGACAGCCATTGTACAGCATTCAAGAAAATGTATATAGATATGTGTTTAGACTTCATGAAAATAGAAGTCATTCATTTTTTTTTTTTAATGTTAGGGTAATTTTAGAAAAATTCATCAAGCTTTAAGAAAAACAACAACATTGCTTTGCTGTTAAAATGGTGCCCATTTTTGACCCATACGTCAACATAAGGGTTAAATCAGAGGGAAATGATGAATAAAGATGTATAAGCAGCTAACGTTGATTGTAACCCTACATTTGACATAAACAGTTCACTTCTCCCTCAACGCCCTTCTTTTAAGCATCTGTGAAAACTAGTCATGGCGCATGCTGTATATCAGCTTGCTATCGAATAACCAGCCCACCCTCTTTACTAAACCCAACCGATAGTGTTTTCAAAAGCAAATTAGAAGAGAAAAGTCATCACAGTCATGTGCTTTTACCACAAATTCACACACTTTTAAAAAAAAATCTGATTTCTGGAACCATCCTTTTCCGGACTCAAACCCTAGTCTGCACTGCATCCCAAGTCTGACGGCATACGAGGAGGTAAGCAGTCATTATTAGCATAAAAATGAACAGTAGTTGGCTGTGGTGTGTTTTACCACCTCATAGCATTCATTTTGCACACAAAATGCAGCTAAATGCAGCCCAGGGCACATATTTTACAGGTTTTCAAAAATGTAGGCCTGGGCACATATCCCCGAAGAGCCTGTGTTGCCTTAAATGGAACTCTCACAGGCTTTAAACGAAAAGGAATACTCAAAAGCAAATACAGTATGTATTAAATCAAACTTTATTAATCTGATGAAAGAATAAAGCAGTGGCAGACTGAGTGTGTAAGGAGAAATCAGGAGTTACTGTGGATTATATAATTGATTATTAATATTTTTAATATTGAAACCTTAATGTGCATGACATGCAGTGGTATAGATTATTAATAATAAATATAATAATAAAATAAATTAATTAAATGAGCTAGAGGGACCAATTTAGTCATTGGGTCTAGTGGTTAAGCTATCCTGATGCCAGGCCTGCTGGAATGTTGATTGGAATCTTGTACCTGGATCAACGAAGATGCTAATCCAGGTTAAAGCCAGGCACTACAAGCAACCTAGTTCCACACTGCTACCATGACAGCCACGCTGCCCCACACTACCATATTCAAGGAAAGGACAGTCTTGTCAGACAACTGTGAAATCACTGAGGACTGTGCCATACCTTGTACCATCTCATATAGCATATCTGACAACGCAAACAAAGCGTTTGTAACCAGACTGTCTTGAACAAACCTGCAGCTTCTACCGTTTCATTTGCAGTAAGTGGCTTGCATCCAAACTGAAGATGTCTCTTATTTTACACACAAACACAATGACAGAAATGCCTCTGATTGCTTTCACGCACACAGACATTTTCCACTCCGCATCCTTGTCTTCTACGTACCATACGAACACTTGGAAAGACATCAGTTGATATGAGCGTACTTGTATTGACACACTGACAGGCGTACAATCCCACACTGGCGTATAGACACAGACACACACACACGCACACAGCTGCCTGAGTAAAAGAATGTAAACAGAGCACAAAAGCAGCCTGCTTCCATCCCACCTCCCACCCATCCACCCACACACAAACACAGCCATGTCGCATATTAGCCGGAGTGGCTGGCAGCAGCCGAGGGTGAATCATGGTCCTGCCTGCAGCTGAGGATTATGGGGGAGAGATGCCAGTGTTCTTGCAGTGCACAGAGGCAGGAAGGCGGACACAATCCCAGCAGGCCTAGAGGCTCCTTCCACATATTCAACACACCCACTCCATAAGTCCTAGAAACACAAACATTTAAACGTACAACTTAGTGACATACACAAAAGGGACTGCATAAATTAAATCTTCACTGATACATGAACTCAAGTGCGTGGGACAAATTTCAGTTCACGTTTAAACACAAATAATCCGAGCCAAATGGTATGTCAATCATCATTTATGCTATGATGGTTTTAAATACATTTAAATATACAAATAATATTCCACGGCAGAGGATTTATTTTTATATAATTCATTATTTATTGTATGGCTGCATGTTGGCGCAGTGGGTAGCACAATCGCCTCACAGCAAGAAGGTCGCTGGTTTGAGCTTCGGCTGGGTCAGTTGGCGTTTGTGTGTGGAGTTTGCATGTTCTCCCCGTGTTCGCGTGGGTTTCTTTCAGGAGCTACGGTTTCCTCCACAGTCCAAAGACATGCGCTATATGAACTGAGTAGGCTAAATTTTCCGTTGAGTATGTGTGTGAATGAGAGTTTGTGGGTGTTTCCCAGTGATGGGTTGCAGCTGGAAGGGAATCCGATACCTAAAACATATGCTGGATAAGTTGGTGGTTCATTCCAGTGTGGCGACCCCAGATTAATATTCACCTTTTTTCAATTCAATTCACCTTTATTTGTATAGCGCTTTTACAATGTAGATTGTGTCAAAGCAGCTTCACATAAAAGGTCATAGTAAATTGGAACAGTGTAGTTCAGTTTTGTTTAGCTCAGTTCAGTGTGGTTAATAAAGGAATTAAGCCGAAAATAAAATGAATGAATGAATTATTTATTATGTATTGTATGAGAATTGTCACCTAACATCAAGAAGGTTGCTTGTTCGAGTCCCGGCTGGATCAGTTGGCATTTCTGTGTGGAGTTTGCATGTTCTCCCAGTGTTGGAGTGGGTTTTCTCCGTGTGCTCCGGTTTCCCCCACAGTCCAAACACAGTGTGTATGGATGTTTCCCAGTACTGGGTTGCAGCTGGATGGGCATCAGCTGTGTAAAACATATGCTGGACAAGTTGGCGGTTCATTCCGCTGTGGTGACCCCTGATGAATAAAGGGACTAAGCCGAAGGAAAATGAATGAATGAATGCATTGTATATTATCTATAGTGTATTATAAAGTTTGTGATTTGGGGTGTAACCATATATAACATTACTTGAAGATGTACTGTATTACACATTTTAAACATTTATTTTGCTATTAATTGTAATATATAAAACCCAAAAATAGAGATACTTAGATTATGGAGAGATATTTAGATTATGGTTATTTAGGCTAATATATACAAAATACAAGGGAATCGCATAATCAGGATGTTAAAATAAACAAAAAACTCACCTTTCAAATATCATCTTAAACTTAACTGAGCAATATGGCACAATAAGCAAATCTCAGCTGTGTCTGTCATGTTTTTGGTTCCCCTTGAAACAATTACTTTCTGTGCTATTTGCATGTTTTGTGAAAAAAAAGCAGTGTATTTTCTTAATTTGTTCGCATTGTGAGAATTTGCAGCACATTTTCTTGATTTGTTTGCGTTGTTAGAATTTTCAACATGTATGCTGTCAAACTGGTGATGATTTTTTTTCTTAATTTGCTGGTGTTTTTTGCAATTGTATGTGTTTTCCTAAATTGCAGCGTGTTAAGCTCTCTCAGCCACTGTAGGATCTGATCACACCCTCATCCAATCCATCTGGAAAAGCATGAAGAAACAGCAAACCAGGAGAACCCAAAAAAACATTTCTATGAACATACATTAGGACCTTAATGTTAATCATACTGTTTTTTCATTGTTTTTTGTTTGTTTGTTTGTTAGTTTTTCCAATATAAGAAAAGAAGCAAAGGCACAACACAACTCATTCAGAAGTTATAGCAGCTTATAATTAATGTATTATTGTCAATCATTCCATTCAAACTGATTTGCGAGTTTTTGACAAAACATTTACAGCGCTTGAATTTTGTTTTGTTGTTTATCGCATATGATAATTTAAATTAAGAGAGCAGAACTAACATTAGTGCAATATTAAAAAAAATATTAAAAAATAATATTAAAATATTAAAATATTAAAAACAACTATTTATTAATTGATTGATTTATTGGGGCGACACGGTGAGGCAGTGGTTAGCACTGTTGCTTCACAGCAAGAAGGTCACTGGTTCAAGTCCTGGCTTGCTCAGTTGGCATTTCTGTGTGGAGTTTGCATTTTCTCCCTGTGTTGGCGTGGGTTTCCTCCGTGTGCTCCGGTTTCCCCCACAGTCAAAAACCATGCGCTATAGATGAAATGAATAATCTAAATTGGGCATCGTGTATGGGTGTTTCCCAATACTGGATTGCAGCTGGAAGGTTATCCACTGTGTAAACCATATTCTGGATAAGTTGGTGGTTCATTCTGCTGTGGCGACCCCTGTTGAATAAAAGGACTAAGCCAAAGGAAAATGAATGAGTATTTATTTATTTATTTATTTATTTATTTAAGAAATAAGTACTTGGGTTCTTGATTTGCAATGGTAACCTTTTAAACATGTAATCACGTTGGCTTTTAAACTGGGGACAGTAAACATCATCTAGTGAATCACCTTTTGTCCAAAATAATAATAATATTACTATACTACTAATAATATATGAAAGACAGAAAGAGAAAGTGACACATCCGGTTCCAGAACAAAAATAAATTTCACATCGATTTAAAGAAGTGTTGACTTAAGAGTTAATTTATAAAGCTGAAGGTACATTTGTCATTTTTAACTATTGCCGTTTTTTTTTTTTTCTTCTTCTTCTGCAGAACAGTTCAAATATTTCTCACTTGTTTTACCCTGGGTAAAAAAAAGACAACAGTTCTGACTGTGCAATTGATATACACATTTACACCATAATCAATTTTTACTCTTTACTGTCCTAGCAATGTACAATAATACATCCAGTCTGATGTGACGATCACATTATTTCACACTGTCACACCCACGGCTTGTTCCTGCAGTTCCAATCACCGCTCTCCCTTACCAACCACCTCTCACCAATCCCGCAAACAATCACCCGCAGACTAATCACCTGCACCTGTGCCCACAATCATCGGACACTATATAAACCCACCTCATCCTCTCACTCATCGGCCGGTATCGAAGTCGGATGGTTCACTTCGTCTTCTCTCCTCCTCCTTCTTCTTCTCCTCTTCTTCCATGGATGTCTCCATTGCGCCTCTGGATGCATTAACAACTGAACAAGGGAAGTGACTAAGATATTCTGGTCTTTACCTGTATATCTGATGTTAACCTGATGCACTGAATGAATACTCAGCTTCTGATGTTCTCCAGAACAAACTTTGTCTGAGATTGCTCACTCTCAGATGTTTACCTAGTGAACTGTTGACGAGATTGCTAACACCACTCTCCTGCTCATTACTCTGATTCAGTAACATTGTTTTAAATAAAACCCTCAAAAGATAACCATCCCTGTGTGCCAGCGTGACACACACAGAATAGCAGGTGCTAAAAATCAATCAATCAACAAGAATCTTGCCAACTCATGTTTTAAAATTAGGATCAAACGTTTGTACTGCCTTATCATTTACTTTATTTATTTATTTCATTCATTTACTTTTCGGCTTAGTCACTTTAATAATCTAGGGTCGCCACAGCAGAGTAAACCACCAACTTATTTACCATACACTCTCATTCACACACATACAGTACATTATGGCCAATTTAGCTTACCCAATTCACCTATAGCACATTTCTTTGGACATGTGGGGGAAACCGGAGCACCCGGAGGAAACCCACGCGAACATGAGGAGAACATGCAAACTCCACACAGAAATGCCAACTGACCCAGCTGAGACTCGAACCAGTGACCATCTTGCTGTGAGGCGATATCGCTGCCCAATGCGTCACCACGCCACCCTATTTATTTATTTGTTTTATTTTTTTAAAAACACCTTTAAAATCCCACTACTGCACACAGCCTCTGGAAACTATGCTTTTTTTATTCATTAAGATTAGTCATATAGACTCACCAACACATTGCGCTGATTAAAGTGGCCAAACACACTAACAAGCAGTCAAAGAAACATTCGTCCTGTAGAATTCATTATTCACTACTAATCATTTGTTTGTTTCTGAGAAAGTCTGAAGGCTTGTCACTACGCACAACCATTATCTGTAATGATACTTCCAGGTAGAGAAGTCATATCAGCCACATAACACCTTGAATGTGATATTGACTGAAAAATATGACACAAACCTTATGAAATATTTTTCTTTTGTCACTCCTCTCTTCTCGATCACTGCTGTTCTTATATACATGTATACAGATAGCAATATCTAATTTTCCTCTACATCCAAAAGGCTGTCACTTATGCCTTTGAGACCTGAAATTGAGGTAAATTGTAAACAGCCTGAGCATGAGCGTGCGGAGGATAAGATGCCCTTTAATTTAACCGTCTGAGAAGACTGTGATATTCAACAGCCTCATCTCTCGTCTCCTCTGCTGGCTGAGGTTATCTTTTTTTCTGGTACCTGCTTGTTTAGATCTTTTTATTGTTGTGACATTACCTGACCCCTCCAGCTGCAGTAAAGCCAGAGTTTCTCAGGTTTCTGTCACAGAGTTGCTTTTAATGTGTCTTACTGCCTCACCCCCAGGCCAAGGTTGGAATGAGGTCATAAATGTCGCCCGCATTCCCCCACACAATGCAGGCCATGTCCCATAAAGACCTGTAATGAAGGTGCCCAGCCTTCATGAACTGCCCATAACTCTTCACACAGCAGAATGCATTAAACCTGCAGTGTGGGAATAAAAGCAAATTATGCTCACCAAAGCAAGGGGTTAATGTTTTTCATCATGCCTGCATATCTGAGATTATAAAAGAATGGATGGTGAATTGACAAAGAACAGTGATATATGACAGAGGCTATTTATGTACAATACATTACAGTAAAAGACAGCAGTATTTTCAAGTCTAAATAGTAGTGAAAACAGTACATTAGTATTAATTGCAATGTATTACATTATAAAACAATAATAAAGTCAGTGTATATTGATCCATAAAACATCTAAAATATCTTTAAAGCCCCTACTGTATAACCTTAAGAGTACTGAATGTGGTGATCAGTAAAGGTCTTCTTGCAAGTTGCAATTTTAAATGCATGTTTTAAAGGGCCATGAAACCCCCCTCTTTCAGTTTAAGTCTACCTCAGAATTTTTTCAAAAAATTTCATGATGGGTGTGGAGTGCTGCGAGCAGTGGGAGGACTGGGTGTGGCCAGCAGAGCAGGGGGAGAAAGAGGGAAGCAAACAACTGTCAGATGGCTTACAAAATGAGACCCAAACCGTGAGGAGACCCATATTTTATGGTTTACAAAGTTAAAATGTAAAGAAATTAACATTAATTTAATTCCCTGCTACATATGTTATTCATAATTTAATATACATAATCACAATTTGTTATATCATTATAAAAATAACCATGTAAAACTATAAATGAGGAGGACTTCTCTCCTCCTGAATCCCCAGGTCTGAATGCAGACACAGTGGATAGTAATGCAGCAGGGCTCTTTTAATCTTGATAACTGATCTCTGGCTAATTTGGTTCTTCAAACAAGTTTGTGAATCAGATTAAAATGCCTGGATGAACTGAACAGATGAATGAAATTCAACAGTTGAATAATGTGCGCGTTTGTATCTAAAAAGTTCATATTAATACATGTTCTCTTTGAACCCCTTGGGGAGAACCATCCCATGACAGTTTTTGTACTTTTATTTCGGAGTGCTGATTGCACAAGTTTTGTTTATATATATATATATATATATATATATATATATATATATATATATATATATATATATATATATATATATATATATATATATATATATATATATGTATATATATATATATATATATATATATATATATATATATATATATTTTTTTTTTTTTTTTTTTTTTTTTTTTTTTTTTTTTTACTTTAAACTTAAAGTGAAGCTGTATATTTATTATTATTATTATTATTATTATTATTTATTTATTTTTTTTTTTTTACTATTTTCCCAAGTTTATATAACTACTACTGTATGAGAATATATGCATTTGGTACATACCTTAAGTATTTCCTTTGCTTGAAATGACCCTGTTTATATGAAATAAGCCTGCTCCTCAGCAGGTTTGAGCTACCAGACCTGTTGCTATGACAACAACTCTTGGATGAGTTTTGAAGACCGAAAAGGATCATGTCAAATCGCCAATAACCAAATCCAGCTAACTGAGTAATCCACGTACAAGAAGAGGACCTCTGGTCTCTTGCCCTGTCTATTTCATCAACCCTGCCGGTAATCCAGATGATTTTAAACATAAGCGAACACAGCAGCATGGATATAGGCGATGTGTCTGAATGGTAACAAACTCAACTGATAAAAGACAAAGTCTGCCACCATTCTTCAATCCTTTTATACAGCTCTCTTGACAAAAATGCTTTCTGCAAAATCGGCCATGACAGCATTGGGCGGAAAAACATGTAACAAACGCTGTGAATCATAGAAACAAACACAAACAGCTAAATACTGCTTGACGTAAGCAGACGCAGTCTCACCCAATCATTGGGTCTTATTGCTTGGCAGCTTTGCCTTGCTTTTGGAAAGCATGGTCACCAGGGGTGACTGGCCATAAGGAGCACCGGGATATTTCCCGGTGGCCTGACGGTCAATCTGGCCTGCCACCGTGAGTTTGGCCTGCCACCAATTCACCTATACTACATGTCTTTGGACTGTGGGGGAAACCAGAGCACCCGGAGGAAACCCACGCGAACATGGGGAGAACATGCAAACTTCACACAGAAACGCCAACTGACCCAGCCGAGGCTCGAACCAGCGACCTTCGTGCTGTGAGGCGACAGCACTACCTACTGTGCCACTGCGTTGCCGCAAAGTTATTATTTTCAAATTAAATTATTTTAAACCTGGAAGATGAAACTAGCTGACAAAAGCTCAGAATGATCCAGTTTTCCCTACAAATAAAGCAGGCAGGTGCTAATATTGTCCTAAATGATGCTCAACACTCACAAATCTGTTAAAATTTAAAATGTCTTTATGTTAAAATGTCTTGAACCTTTAAGTAACTCATACTCACAACACTTTGTTAGGATGAGCTGCTCACATAAAAAGCTAAACGCACGTTTGCATATGTATTGTCACGATTAGTAGTTCCACTAGTGGGCAATCCATTCTGTTTCATTCACATTCTCCAATATTCATTTTATCAAAACCCATTAAACTTATTACATTTTCACCTCTTCCAGACTATTTAAGAAACATTGCACTACTGCTGCGGTACACAACCTCAAGGGGGATTTGGAACTACACAGGAGGTACACACCCTACATAATTATAGTCTATATTACCAAAAATATAGCATTTTAGGGCTATGACTAGGGCCAGACAGAATCTGCAGACATTTTTTGCTATTTCTGTACAGAATTTAGTAGAATTCTGTGGATTTATGTGGAATGATTTTGGGAGTACCATAACTAAAAACGTATAAATTTCATAAATACATGAAATAAAAATTATACATTTTTAACTTTTATATAATGTTTACAATGCGAATCCAATTAGGCTACATTCACACTGCAGCCAAATGTGGCCCAAATCTGAGACACTTGTGACTCAGGTAATGATAGTGAACAGCCCAAACTGCATGGAATCTGATCTTTTCAGGTCAGATCTGTGCTACTTTCATATGTAGTCTTAAATCAGACACAGGTCTGATGTTTTGCAATGCGACCGCAGTGTGAACTGTTATGTCGGCTTTCATGTGACTTTTATATAATCTTTGAGCAACATGCGTCATCATTCTGTGCTGCAAACATCCTCTACTCCTCAGCAGCATAGTAGAATAGCACACATGGCGATTACTTTTGCACAGAAAGTTGGTTATTCATTTTCAAAAAGATTTTGGAGGCAAAACGATGGTCGCAAATGGTTGATCGCAAAAGTGAAGAGCGCCGTGCGTGTTGCGGATAGAGGATCCGTGTTCAAAGGAGGGAGAACTTTCTCTCTGAGAGAAAAAAGGGCAGGTACTCAAGCACCCAAACCCCTCTTCTGCACGTGTTTGTTGTTTATAACGAAGTAAAATGAAATAACTCTGCAAACGGAGATAAAACACCTCCGCCTTCACAGTTTAGTCTGCGGCTGCTCATTAACCCTTGATGAGTTCACTACACCGCTGGTCAAGCAAACGCACTGCGGTTGCCATAAATCACAAAGGATCAGTGTTTACAATCACAAGTGACTTATTTTAGATTTCAAATGCCGAAATACACATTAGTTATGGCAGAACAATCATTTACAGTTCATGAAATACACCACAGTTGTCTGTGAAAAGGGCAATAATCATATAAGCATGATCTGACAACGTGCTTATTTCATACAGTATCACGTGTGCATAATTAGACATTTTGTGCTGTCCGTAACTGTACTTTTGCACATGCGGGTCAGTTTAGGACCATGATCTGTCCACAATGCAACTCTAATGGCATTCATATAAGCAGTGTGAACAGCCATGCAAAAAAACCTGATTTGAGCACTAAGCCTGGCAGTGTGAACGTAGCCTTAGATTCATTTATTTGGTAAACAAAGCAAGTCTCATATTATATATTTACTAAAAGACAGAAAATATTAATTTACAAACTTTATTGTAAATAAATCATAGGAACATTTTCATTTTAGTCAATGATATTACAGACATTAATTTAAAAACGATTATAAATTTACACACATTTACTCAAGTAACTGAATAGACTCAATAATGGGCTAAAAACCGTCGGATTTCTGCGTGCACAGATTTCGTGTGAGCCTAGTTACAGTGTGACTTCATAAAATATGACGACAGACATTTAAAGCTTAACTCCAAAATGTCATTAGAAGCTTCGGTTCAATTCAGTGCAGAACAGTCAGAATGACTGCTATGGTAATTCTAACAGTTATAGAATTCTGGTAGTTGTGAAACATTGCATGGTTAGACGGCTAAGGTGGAACAGGTGTATATTTCACTGAGGATTTTGACAATGGCTCTTTTTAATGCATTACTGAATGCTGAACTGCAGCTCACACGGTGGGAAGAGAACTAAACCTGAATAAATTTACATTTGAATAAATAGCCCTGGAACAACAGAGATTTTTTTTTAGATTTACCTTTTATGAACCTGGTGCACATAAGCGTTTTATTTATTTATTTATTTTTTCATCACACTTATTAGGCTCATATTTGTATAATGTAAACACTGATGTGTGTTATGCAGCTAGCCTAGAGTGAAGCTGAACAACCTCTGGAAGGGGAAGTAATTATGCCTGACAGAGCCGAACTAGGTTTAAAGACACAAAATCAAAGAGGTTTAAAAACAGACTAATTACTATACATTCAATTAAGAGAGGTTGTTTTATCTAAAATCAGCAGGAAGTGTGTAATAATTGTTGTTTGTTTGTCTTGATTAGAGTGAAACCTTCAAAAGAAGACATTTGTTACATTTTCTTTTATCTCTAACAAGGTAATTTAATTACTTCAACCACCCGGCCTGTTTTTAGCAGGGGAGATAATGCTTTATGATTTAGTATGACCACTCTTCTGTGTTACTTTTAGGATGAATTAAGATGGCTTATATTACTCTGTCAGAGCCAATAAAATCCTCGGCACATTGTTTAACCCTTCCCTTTTGACAGTCCTCATAAATATACAAGGACTGCTTGCCAAAGACTGTGATTTACACCTGGTGTAACAGCGTAGGATGGCCTCTTAAAGTATCCAGAAGCAGCTCATAAAATGATTCAAATGAGCTCCTTTGGGCATCGTGAGCAACATTAGTTATGGTAAAAGCAATCTCCAGTACTATACACCAGCATAAGTGTGTTAGATACAGTGGGACTCTGCAATTCCAGTGCCACAGGATGAATGTGGGCAGCATGCATTAGGTAGTTCATCTTCTGAATGACATGGTCGCTTAAGACATACATTCGCCTGATCTGACTGATCGGGACAGTGGACTTCTTATGTGATCACTGTAGAGTAGGTACTGTGCATTAATCATTGATTCATGCAAATTTCAATTCAGGCTCAATTCTTCAAAAATGCATTAATATCAATTCACTAATACAGCGATGTATTTCCAATATGGCGTGATCTATAATTTCTTTGAACAAATTAACTTAATATTTGTAAAAACAATACTAAAAATACAGTTTACTGCTTTTTGTTTTCTTTTTTCCACAATTACCGTTTTGCGTGTCATTAAGAGAGCTAGATTTCTGCTCTAACTTTTAATGTTTACTTGATGAAATTTTATTAACATTTGTGACCCTGGACTACAAAACCCTGAAGCACAAAATATATACAGTGCTCAGCATAATTGAGCAAACCCCATTTTGAAAATGAATATTTTTATCCATTTCTCAGTGAATAGAGTAAATGTATTTTGGTGCATTTAAACAAAACAGATTTATTATACAGATATATTTATTCATAATGACTTTTTTGGTGAACGAATAGTGAAAGACTGACAATAATTTGTCAAAGAAGTTGTTCACCCCTCCCAATGATATAGTCATTGTCTATACAGAATGGGCTTTTACAGTCTACGTTTTATAGTGTCCTAATATTGTGTTTAAGATGCAAATTCCAAGTCTTCATCAATGCAGACTGCTGTATGACTCCAAAGACGACTGGTAGATATGTAGAATATTAAGTAGAGTGTTTTGAAAAAGAAAAAAAATATATATAATTAAAAAAATAACTCCCCTGTAATGTAAATGAGCATCCAGTCATTCTTTTGTCTTTTAACAACGTTCAAACAGATGCCACCTAATTTTGGCAAAGCCGCTCATAAATGCAATGCATTGGCCCTGATCATGGTGTAGCCACCCTGTAAACATTAGTAATGTTGTTTTTTAATGTCCAATCAATAAAATTAGAAAGCACCACACCGTAAAATATTAATTAGCAAGCAAGACACAGAAGCACTGATGAATGGTAATAAGGCACTGGCTTGATTCTGCAAGCCAAACAGTTCTGTAATCCCCTCACGGTCCAAAGCTTTGCAGTGTCATGGAGCACAGAGGTCTGAGCCCTTCAATTCACCCTGAGCTCATTATGAGGAGGCGTCAAATGACTCTCCTTCTCATCTTACTATCGCACAGTGACACCGGACAGAACTGTAGTCTCTGAGCCAGTCTCTTTTAGCTGTCCCATAACACCTCATAGGCATTGCAAATCGCCAACACTCTCCTCCTTGGGTTCAGTTTTCATTTCATCAAAGTAATTAAGAGGCCCAATCCCTGCTGCAGAAAACATCATGCAAACCATGACACTTCCTCTTCTCAACTTTCACAACTTTTAACTTTGATTTCAGTCTCCCAGTTTGACTATGAACACTTTTCCAATGAGACTCAATAAATGAATTGTGCGTTCATCACTAAATTGAACTTTGGACAAGTTCTCTCTCTGAATGACCAAAACTTAGTTTAATTTAGTTTGATTCTTTCTGCTGATAGGAGGTTTGGTAATTTATGGCTGGATTAAGTGCACCATAGGCCCTGGGGCTATAACAAACCCAAAGGCTCCAGTTATTTTATTACCACACCAAGCATCAGAAATGTACAGAAACACAATAATCACCACAAACACCTAATGGCTGCCAAAATTAGCACAAAACATTTGTTTAACACATGTTAGCATATTTTCTTAGCATCAGATATGTTGTCTGGTGAAAGAGTCAACAACGCTATATTATTTCATTGTTCCTGGACTATTACTAACATTTTTACAAATAACAAAGTAAGCAATATCATGTCCTCTCAAGCATTTGTCTTTTGTTTACAACCAGTATTTTGGGGGACTTGAATGAGTTAGCAGCATTGCAAAGATCCAATATTCTAGAAATACTATCACTTTTTGAAACCAGACCTACATAAACTGAATCAGTCTCTTTTACACTTCCTAGTCAGAATTCTACCACTTCTGCCAGTCCAGACACTAGTCCTCTCCTGTCTTGTATGTTGTGCTCAGCTTGAGTTTCTCGGGTCAAGCATTCATTTCTTGTGATTATCTGTCTTCATCTTTGTATGAGCACCGTCTTGGCCATGTGAGGTCTGGGTGTCCTCGAGATGTGCGCTCTCGTCCTGTGTGTGTTTGTTTTTTTTATTCTCTTTTATTGTTGTTATATTCTCAGCGCTCCAGTCTAGTTGGCTTCAGTTGGCTCGAGGATCAGAGCAATCATGTCACACGTGTGAGTGCACGGTAAGTGTTTTCATTTATCATGTACTCGTGTCTTGCATTCTGTTCGTGTTGGTGTTGTGTAAGCACGTGGCGTCATATTTACACTTCATGTTTCATGTGAACACACAGTTAATGAATTCTCTCATTGGCTGCGTGTTCTAGTCCTGGGGTTCGTCCTTTATACATGGATTACTCAATTAACTGTATATGGTTATTGGCGATTTGATATGATCCAAGATCATTGCGTTCTTCAAAGCTCATACAAGCGTTGTTGTCATAGCAACAGTTCTGGCACTGCAAACCTGCTAAGGAGCAGGCTTATTTCATTTCAACAGGATTAGATAGGAAAAGTATGAAAACGTACATACCAAAAGTATGTACCAAATATGCATATTTTCTTACAGTAGTGGTTATATACACTTGGAAAATAGTAAAATAGTTTTTAAAAAATACTATATATAAATAAAAAATATATATATATATAGTTTAAGTTTTAAGTTGAAAAAAAATGCAATCTTCACTCCGAAGTGAAAGTACAAAAACTGTCATGGGGTGGTTCTCCCCAAGGGGTTCAACGAGAACATATATTAGTATGGACTTTTTAGATACAATCGTGTACTATTTTGAGTTACCGACCCAGCTTTAGTACAATTTATGTATGATAAAAGGGGGCAGCCATGCACATGTTTTGACAGCTAATATGCCGGTGATTAGATGCTTCGCAAAAGTTGCAGACACCTTTACCGATATCCAAAATGCTTTTTTGAAGAAAAATTCATTTATACAGCCAGTTATTCCTTAATCGTGCTCTCCTATCTATTCTCTAGTCCCACCCTCCTTGTTAACCCATTATTAGTTTATTATGTTGACATTTTTGTTTGTTTGTTTATGTGTTCTGCTTATAGTGTCTGCTGTCCTGCGCCAGTTCCTTGTTGTATTTTGTCTTGCCCAGTATTGTCCAGCCCTGTCTTTCCCCACCAGTGCAGTCCAAGTTTGTATTTGCCTTTTGTTAATGTTTTCCCCCTTGAAGTTTTTTTTGTGTGTGTGTGTGTGTGTTTGTGTGTGTGTGTGTGTGTGTGTGTGTGCGCGTGCTTTTAGTTTTATTTTATAAATAATATGCCAATTTTTTTTGTCTGCATTAGAGTCCTCACTCCTTTCCCTATTCACAATCGTGACATTCCTATTGACGATATACTGCAATGGGGAAGTGTGCTCATTTTTTCTAGAACTTTTTGACTTTGTTTCATATGGGAGAAACAACAAGGTATAATAAATGCCAGACAACTCTACAGCTCTACAAACAACATGACTATACATAAAAAGTAGAATAATATAGTTAGAAAATATCAGTTTGCAGCATAATGAGCTGTTTTAACATCTAAAAATCAATGGAAGTGAATGAGACAAGAAATGTCGAGCCAAAGATTCCAATAGCTGTGCCCACTCGTACATCAAGAATAAGGTTAATAACACCTCACGGATGCTGCAAAAAGTCATTCCACTGCACTATTTTATTTATCTCATCCTAGGAATCAAAATATTAGCACAGGTGTATTTTACTAGGGCAGTACCATGCATGCCTGCACCATGTGTTTATTAAAAAACAAACTTGCATTATAGAATCTCAGATTTTGTTGAAAGATGTTTGTGGATCACTTGTGATTATCTTTTTTATGTGCTTCCCTTAGTAGAATCTTTTAATAACATGCAGACATTCACCTCTGACTGTGGCTGAACTTCTTTTAACACGCTCTGTGCTTTAAGGCCAAGCAGCAACATCAAGAAGAAATGTTTATTTACTGCCGAGGTCAATCACTCCTAAATCAATCAATGCAGAAGGTTGTAATGTTACACCATGGTTATAATTAGAGATAAACAGACAGCTATTTCAGTGGAATTATGATTTGACACAAAGTCATGTATCTAATGCGATATTCATCAGACAGCAAGCACAAACGTCTTGACCTTATGAGCAATGAAAGAGCGCCGTTTCTAAATGCCAGCAGAGTCTAGAGTTTGGTTCACTGTCACAGCTGAATTTAAGAAAATCCACCCTTCGCACAAACAACCTGTAAACATGCTATCTGTCACCTGGGGGAAAAAGTATGTGTTCTGCTTCAGAGCATTCATAATGAATCAGGCTGATCAAGGAAAAGGAATGGAGGGAGGCTTCGGTTTGCTGCATAGCCTGTAGTTAAACAAACAAGAAATTGTGTTTAAAGTGCCAGCCTTTTGTGAGGAAGCCTGTGAGGAACGTGTCCCCCAGGCATGTGTGAATTTCTCATGCAGTAATTTGGAGGGAGGTGAAGAGAATAAAAGCAATGCCTGCGCGCTTAAGTGGTGGGTTTCTGGAGGGAGGCGTAGGAGAACACAAAGTGATGTAATGCTGCTTACAAAAGCCAGTTTTGTTTTGAGCCTTTTGAATAGTCATTTTTAAAGTACATTTTGTTTTAATCATTTCCCTTTCATTTCATTCATCTTTCACTGTGCTTGAGGAACAGATATAAAAGCAAGAAAAAAATTTAAATAAAATCATATATCTCAAACTGGAGCATAATGTGTTGGTGCTCACATGAAACAGAAAATGTTGCAAATTACCTCTTTAAATATATATATATATATATATATATATATATATATATATATATATATATATATATATATATATATATATATATATATATATATATATATATATAATCATTATTTTTTTATTTTATTTATTTATTTTTTTTCTCTATAAGCTATTTGAAAAAAGAAGCATGATTTCAGTATATAGTTTTACCACAAATGCAGTTGACTAGATAAAAGTATTTCAAAAAAGAAGGAAAAAACCTTGAGAATGTCATTTTAAAACTTCACTCTGCTTCTTTTTAATTGGTTCGCTGGTACAAAACTGATGGGTTTGGTGAACAGAGGATCAAAAAGATTCATTATCATGTTGACGATGCTTTTACTGCAGCCAAATCAATTAAGAACAACATTATGAAGCCACATCAGTACTTTTTTTTAGCTTACCTGCAGTTTTGCAATTATTATAATTTTTTTTGTGCCCAGTAAGTTGCATGAGTGTGTGTGTGTATATATATATATATATATATATATATATATATATATATATATATATATATATATATATATATATATATATATATATATATATATGTGCTCATTATATACATGAGTACACCCCTCACTATTTCATTCATTCAATCATTTTCGGCTTTTTTAATCCCTTTTTTAATCTGGGGTCGCCTCAGCGGAATGAACTGCCAACTTATCCAGCATATGTATTACGCAACGGATGCCCTTCCAGTGAAACATCCACACACTCATTCACACAAATACATACGGACAATTTAGCTTACCCAATTCACCTATACCACATGCTTTTTGACTTGTGGGGGAAACCGGAGCACCCGGAGGAAACCCACGCAAACACGGGGAGAACATGCAAACTCCACACAGAAACGCCAACTGACCCAGCCGAGGCTCAAACCAGTGACCTTCTTGCTGTGAGGCGAACGTGCTACCCACTGCGCCACCATGCAGCCCCCCTCACAATTTTTTTAAATCAATATTTTCTATAGGAAGCTATACAATATTACATTTCTACATATACATTAGTTTAGTCAGTACTGAAGCCAGATCTGGAGTAAATCTAACAAAATGATCAAAAGAAAATGGTCCAAAAATTTGTAGTCTAAATGTATTTGCTAAGGAAAAATATTTTCAAAATACCTTATTTTGTGTACAATGGAACAACAAAATTCATAAATGTTTGGAACCACTTGTTGGTTTGTAAATAATGAGAACATTTTCATTTTTGGGTGAACTATCTCTTTAAGAATTCAAATAACAATGAGCACCAGGCTCTTAACACCCTAATCACAACACTGCTATGCAGAACAGTTCAAATCTTTGTAGCCAAATAGATGAAACACATTTAGACATTCCGAAATAAAGTCTAATTACATTTAAAGCTATTAGAAGGTTTGTTCATTCATTCATTCATTTTCTTTTCGACTTAGTCTTTGCAGCGGATGCCCTTCCACCTGCAACTCAACACTGGGAAACACCCAAACACTCTTGCATTCACACACACACACACACACACACAATGACCAATTTAGCTTATTCAATTCACCTATAGTGCATGTCTTTGTACTGTGGGGGAAACCAGAGCACCCGGAGGAAACCCACGCCAACACGGGGAGAACATGCAAACTCCTCACAGAAATGCCAACTGACTCAGCCGAGGCTCAAACCAGCGACCTTCTTGCTGTGACGCGATCGTGCTACCCTCTGCACCACCATGACGCCCTATATTAGAAGATTTGTCCCAATTATAAAATAAACAATGCACACTGAGATATGAGATTGAATGTTTAATGATATCTTTAAAATAATTTATATTCTCTATAATGTGTTCAAACGACAACTAGTAAATGCCAAACATCTTGTTATTGTAGCATTATGGAAATATTTAAACCACGTTTGTCTCATTCACCCCAATCAAAATAGTATCACGTCATTTGCCTTTAAATGACAGTTTATCAATAATTCATTACACATGAATTATTCCTACAAATTAGAAATATGGAAATCATCTCATTATTAAATTCAATGATGTGTCTTGTTTCAAGGATACATTATGCTCAACCAAATGTGAGCCATTTTTCTTCTGAATGAATGCTGTTAAATAATAATAAATAAAGATGTCAAGCAGATCATTTCATCCACATGATTGTTTAACAACCACATTTACATGTCTCCTTTATACTGCTGATAAAACAGCTACATAAATGTGAATTATTTAGGCAAAACAAAAAATGTATGCAGATTGTTATATCTGTTTTGAATGGATATTTAATTACATTAAACTCATTGGCTTAATGAGGCTGTGCTGTTCATTGCAATTTGTTGGAATATCCACACTAAATCCGCGGTCACTCTGGCTTTTTCTCCCAATAGACTTCCATTCATACTCATGTGAATGCGGCAGACTGGAAACACAAGCTTGTGCGACAAGTTTTGCAGTTCACTGTGTTGGAAAGTTTAAGCTTGGTGTACTCTGACCTGCAAAATTGCATCACGTGATAGCGTAAGACCAATTGAAGATCAAAACATGACCACTCAGTACAGAAATGTAAAATATTGACCAATCGCTCACTTTTTTAAATGTCTAATCATCTTGCTTAATCCCGTCCATTTTGCAGCACCGTACAACATAATTTTGCATGCTCAAACTCCAGTGTGAGCTTGAAATAAGTCTGCCTTGTGGTAGGTTCATGGTAGTCCTTTGATGATTGATTTGATTTGATTGATTGATTGATTGATTGATTTTATTGATTGATTGATTTATTGATTGATTATTGATTGATTGAATCTGAATCACTGCTACATCTACAGTATGTCAAATAAACTGTACCCAAATTGGCCTGATATTGTGCAGTCTGAACCTCATACTTTAATATCTTCTTGCCACCCGCTGTCTATCAAACTTCACATAGCTCATTTAAAAACCACTGGGTATAGTTATCTCAGGATACCATTTTTGTTTATCACTTTTTTCGACAACACGTGAAAACTAACAGCAGACCAGACTGTTTGGAGGTGGGGAAATGCTTGATAAATCTGACATTACAGCTTATGTCGCTATAAAAGGGGGGAAAAAAAGCCTATTTACACTGCTAAGATAAATTAACGATAATCATTTTGTTGTTCCCCCAAGGTCATTTCAGCTCTGAAAACCAATTCCTCCGTCACCGTGTTTAATATCCCAAGGCTGCTTTTTAAAAACATGAACCAGTCTGTTGATGCTAATAGTTTGGTAGATATGAGATTTGTTGGCTTAAACCCCAGTCTGCTCAAAGGCAGCTCTAAAGCCAGCAAAATATCCACAAACCTGTCCAATTCGCAGCTTCAATTGACCTCAGAATGTCTTTATCAACATCTTACTTTGAGTTTGAGCGAATTATATATTTGTTGGTTTGTGACCAGGCATGAGACTGTCATCAAGCATTCCGTCTCTAGAGACGAGTCCGTCCATCTGTCATGCACACTTCGTGAATATTCATCACTAACATTTCTCCCTCTTTTTCTTCGACTGCTGCCTGTCCCTGTGAAATCATAAAAGAATGACCTTGTAGAGTTAATGTCAATGCAATCATCCCCTCTTGAATTTACCACTCTTGACTACTTGCTGCTATTCCTCAATTCTTTTAGACTTCCCGCAAGGCTCAGTCTATAGATAAGTGTTGTTTACTTAAATGAAGCTGGTTATTCTTTTTATCACTTGTACTTGGATAGTAATTGAAAAGGAAATCTATCACACCACACCTTCCGCTATGCCACATGTCACAGGAGACAGATTAGCAAATGTGTCTCTCTTCAAATGTATTAGACACATCCTGAGCTGAAATTATTCATTGTACAATATGGAGATCTGATCCATTGTGACCCACATAAAGACTCATTACCCAACTGCTTAGCAGCAAATATGCATGTATTTATCATTAACCATGCAGAACAATGTTTTGCTTCTTCTTTTTTTATGGTCTGCGATTATTTAGAGGTCTTAAGGGTGAGCAAATACATGAGGCGAAGATGTTAATGTTGGTCTGGTTTGCTCTGCCTAAACAAAATAACAGAGCATCATTATCATACTAAGTATACAAGCAGATAATCAAATCTCATTTTCCAGTTGCTCTTCTTTAGTTGGGTAATTTTAACCCGAATTATTCTATCATTTAAACGAGTGAGTTATTCATAATCCTAATAATGTTTTTCATAATAAAGTGTACGTGGGTTCACTGGTGTCAGCAGTACTGCGAGGTACAAATGTGCTTCAGAAAACAGTGAAAATGAAAGCAGACATGTCTAAAAAAAAAGCTTGATTCATGCAAATGTAGATTAAAAAGAATAATTCATTATTTTTTTCTTAAGGATTGCTCCTTGATGCTTTTGTGTGGCATTAGTATTCCACGTCTTCCCTTTGGCATGATGTGTATGTGTGCGTGTGGTAGGTTTTGCATGAATACAGATGAAATAAAAGCAAAAAAGAAATTCTTTTTAGTCAAAGTTGCAGAGGCGATAGATGCAGTTTAATGTTGGGTTTCCCATATTCCAGAGAAATGTATCCATAGCCTCCAGGCACCGAGGCTGATGTTCAGACTTCATAAATCCATTGTAGATGGGAGTCTGAGGTTTGAAGATATTTAAAAGAAGCATGACCTTCTTGAATTCTCACATATAGGAGCTCATTTACAAAGGTCTTTCTGTTCATGCTGATCCACTGTAGATGAATCCCTCAAGAGTGTTAGTCGGCAGGCATGCGTGCATTTTTCATAAGCAAGGGGAAATTATGTCCAGAGACTGCATTCTAGATAAATGACACAGACTTTAATTACAATTAATTGAGCATGCTTCAGATCATTAAAAGAAATGAGTTTTACTGAAAGAGCTGACTTTTTCTAACTTCACTGTGGCTGAGTACAGGCATAGAAACTTGTAGAGAGAAAGAGAGTATGTTTGATCCATAGCATCTGTGTGTGTTTACTGTATACGTATGTGCAAGACAGAAGAAGCATGTGTGATTTGTATACCTCAGTGGTTCGGTGTTTAATGTTCAAGCATGCCATTAATCTGTTAATAACTTGGTTGATGGCAGCTCAGTGGGAATGTAAGCTTTAGCCACATAATCTTTGGATCAGACAGTGTGTATTTTCCTAGGAAAGAAAAGCTGTCCTTGACAAAAATTTGCTGGACAGCACGAAATACATCCAAGTAGTACGTTTTTTGCAGTTTTTATTTTCACAAATCCACCAGAGGCTGCTGTTTACGCTTTTTCAGATCTCAAATTTCTCTGGCGAGTGCCATTTGCACATGCTCTTCTTTCGTAAATTTACCAGAGGCTGCAGTTGGCTGACTGACTGAATCACTGACTCACTGACTGACCAACCAACCAACTAATCCCCCCACCTACCCTAAACCCAACCGACAGTGTTTTCAAAAGCAATCCAGAAAAAGAAAAGCCCTTGCCACTGCCACCTGATTTTTACCACGTTTTCTGATCTTACCACGTTCTCACCCTGTTATTTACTCCTTTGTTAAAATTGTTGCTTTTTGTTTTAGCTTAACCTGCTTTCTGGAAGCGGTTTCCAACCCAGTCATCACGGTCAACTCCTCTCTGTGTCTCAAGTTTGGTAACAGTGAAAAAAGCCATCCACACAGTGGTAAGCGGTCAGCTGGTAGCATGAAAAGAAACAGAAGCCATCGGCAGTGTCATACCGCCTCGTAGCACTCGTTTTAAAGATGAAATGCAGTCATATGTAGCTCTGGCTACATAATTCACACTCTTCAGAAATGTACACAGGTGTACATTTTCACAATGAGACTTTATTGCATACAGTAGGAACAAAATACCTGGAAAGCCGTCTGATCGGGTTGAGTGGGACACACTCGGTTCAGGCAGGGCATATACTGTGCAATTTCCATGCGATTTCAGCAAGGTAGAGGTACATTCTGGAATATATTGTATCCTTCAACGATGCACCACCACACCCCCACAAATTTGGAAATGTGTGTGTGTCTGTTTTCGTGCAGGTGCACAAACACTTACTTTACCTTAATCAGTTTATAGCTGTGATTCAACTGTGCATTTTCTTCATGAGGACCAACCAAAAATTTCTGACATGTCAGAAAGTCAAACGACCATACGATTGCCAGTTGGAAGAGGTTAATCACCTCATCATTTCCCCTGTACACTGCATGAGCACAGCATGACAAATGATGCGCATCAAAGCTGAGCCTGAATCACACACCATTCTTGAGGGATAAAGGACTCACACCAGATGAAGATGAAGGAGGACCAGGCCTGGTACCTTTATTTGTGTAGCAGTTGTCTGTGAGAGGTTGCGACTTTTGTTTTAATTTTAATATTTTTTGTTTAGACATCTAAAACATCCATCGGATTTCCACCCCCTTTCTCCAAATAATTATTGAACGTCTTATCTTTATCACACTAACAAATGTAAGGCTAAGTGAATGTATTTTAAGTGACAATGTATTCTAGAACATTGTCATGCAAATGCTGTCAGCATATTTTAATCAACTTCTGTGTGTACAGATTTAAGGCCAAATGCAAAGGTATTCTTATATTTTCATTGGATTACAGAGTTTATGGAACATAAAAGCACTCTAAAAACAGTGTAATCACAGTGTGTTTCATATGATACCACATGGAGAATTGGCCCAGCAGTCTGCCTCAGAAACCACAGTAATGGAGTCTAAATGGGGAACAATAACTCTAAGAGATTATTAGATAGATAATACAATCTTGGACCATTAGTCCTTCCATTAGTAGAACATTAGTTCATGCTCAGCATCCTTTATGGTTTTATTGCACGAAAGCTAAAAGGTGAAGTGTGTAATTTCTGTAACACAAGCAGTACCAAATGAAACAAAGAAAAAATGGTTGTCTCAAGAATTAACTTAAGAATAAAGGGGCACAGAGATACACTTAAGTCTTCTTGAAGTGAGTCAACCACATTCCAAAAGGTATTCATTAATTAATTTATTCATTCAATCATCTCTCCACGTATCCATCCAGGTTAGGAATTACTGTAAATTCTAAACTTCTGTGGTCCACCAGGAACAGAGTTTGACCCCCTGATTTAGTGTAAATTATCCATTTCTGGTTACATTCTTTGACAATTAATATTCTTATGGTCATGAGCTTTGGATTATGACTGAAAGGACAAGAACTCGGGTACAAGTGGCCGAAATGAGTTTCCTTCACAGGGTGGCAGGGCGCACCCTTATAGATACTCGAAGTAGAGCCGCTGCTCCTCCACATTGAGAGAAATCAGCTGTGGTGGCTCGGGCATCTGTTTTGGATGCCTACCTAGGGAGGTTTTACAGCCATGTCCCATTGGGAGGAGGCCTAGGGGAAGACCCAGGACACGCTGGAGGGACTATGTCTCTCGACTGGCCTGGGAACGCCTCTGGATCCCCCTGGAGGAGCTGGAGGAAGTCTGGGGTTCTCTCTTAAAGCCGTGTCCCTGTGACGCGGCCACTGAAAAAGTGGATGAACCTCTATATGTATTCCATCATTCGCGCACACATTGACAATTCAAGAATTAACAAAATAGCAAACTCTTTATTTAATATTTTCACTTAGTTACTTCATTTATCTTACTTTAAATTTAGATTAGTCTGTGTTGCTTCTGAATCTAGTGGTTTATTTTGTATGTCTATGGTCTTTCTGCAGAAGAAACACACACACACACACATCGATGTGCAGCTTTCTGTTTATGAATCTGTGTAGCTCTTGTTCTCAAGATAACTTACATTAAAACAAAAGCTGTAGGATTTAAACTAATATCTTGTTTGATCTCTTAGCACATGCTAGAAAAATCTCTGAGGCATATTTGTCTCTCTCTCTCTCTCTCTCTCTCTCTCTCTCCTGCTTCAACCTCTGTTAAACACTTTGAGAAAGAACACTTTCAGTGGTCCGTGAGGGTTTGATATAATCTCATTCAAACATCGACCCCCCAGGCTGTTGGCTTACTTGGATACATGGCTGTATTGCTGTCTGGGTATTTTTCTCCTGGCTGCATTTTTATAAAGCCTTTTCTTAAACAGACTTACATAGCTTTCTGCTTTTCACCACACAAGCAGAGAAATGCACACACAGTAAATGGGAGGACGTTTTTAAACCAGCTATTGATTGGGGTACAGCAGTACCGGCCTGTTGAAATAAGGGTCTTTCAGTTTTTGCAGAAGAAAGATGGTTAGAAAAAGAAAAGAGACTTTGGTCTTTGGAGAGTCTTAAACAGGTTTTTTTTAAGGATGCCTTTTTTATGTAGAAGCAGCTGAAATAAAATCTTAGTTAAACATCAGAACAGGATACTAGTATGATAATTTTTACACTGAATCTTTATTATGTAAAATAAATATTATTAAGTTATATATCACCCTAATATATAGTAACAACTTACAATAACATTATTGTTAATTTATTTACTGAAATGAACGAACAATGAACATTATATTCTTTACAATATTTATTTATATTAGTTAACTGTTGCGAACACAGGGGTCGTAAAAGACAATTTTATTACAGTAGTCATGGAGGCAGGGGTTAAAACCTAGCATATGACAATAGAGACGAATCCAAGAGCATAATCCATATAACAGGCAAAAGGTCAGGAGAGGCGGCAAATAATCAAAACACAATAAACAATGCAATAGTCGAAACACAAGAAGGCTAAAACAAGGAAATCGGTTTGAATTATATGCAACAGCTAAACAAGACTCAGCCATGATGAGTGTGTGAGTGGTGTTTAAATACTCCAGGTAAATTATTTGTGTGTGTGTGTGTGTGTGTGTGTGTGTGTGTGTGTGTGTGTGTGTGTGTGTGTCAGGGTCCAGATGACTGTCAGCTATAGCAGGAATTGATGCGCAATGTCTCATAGTAGTAGTTTGGCAGGGTACATAGAGTGATCTCAAGCAAGGCAACATCCTCAATAGTTAATGAAAAAACAATCATTCATTGCAAGTTTATTATTATCAACTGACAAAACATTAACAAATATTAACAAGCACAACTTCGAATTTTAATTTAAAATGCATTAGTAAAAAGTTATAGAATTTATAAATATATATAAATATATATATGTATATATATATATATATATATATATATATATATATATATATATATATATATAAATATATATATATATATATATATATATATATATATATATATATATATATATATATATATATATATATATATATATATATATATTGAACTATAATTAATAAATGCTGTACAAATATTGTTTGTTCTTAGTTCATGCTAGCTAATATATTAACTAATAGAACATTAGTGTAAACCAGGGGTGTCCTATAGATTTTAACATGCCTCAACACACCTGCATGGATGTTTCTAGAAAGCCTAGTAAGAGCTGATTAGCTAGCCCAGGTGTGTCTGCTTAATGATGATGTAATAACATTTGATTGGCTGATAGAGTTGTTGTCCCTGGGTCATCATAAATTATGTTGGTCTCAGGACAACTAGCACTTGGCAAAATCAGGACGAGCCTGGTTGGGGTTGTAACTAAACTTTGCAGGACACTGGCCCTCCAGGACTGAGTTTGGACACCCCTACTGTAGTTTAAACCAAACCTTATTGTGACTATATCATCATGTTATTTCATTTCAAAAGTCTGTCTCTGTTTTTATTTATTTATTTTTTTAATACCTTCCACTTGTAGAAAAGTAGTCATGATTTTATTTTTATACACAATTTCTAACATTTTAGAGATACATATCTATTTTTAAAATGCATGCACAATATTGCAGAGATTGGCTCTTGAATCTTGAAATGTTGAAATGACCTTACTTACCCATGAGAAACAGTTACCATCCAGATAGGGCTAAAGAGTACATATGAGTAAATTATAGCTGTTGAGCATACAGTACTTCAATCTCCAAAGTGCAGCATTTTAAGGTCAGTTATTTACTGCCGTTTGACTTGCATCAAAATCTTGCATCAATTCATAACCCCAATTTTTACAAACATTTTCCATGTATGTACTGCAGTACAGTGACTACACTCACCACAGTTCCTTACTCATTTATGTTAGTAAACAAAGCTTTAAATAAATTATGATGATAACTTAAATGACTTAAACTTGTACCAGCAGCTTGCACAGTTCCTGTTGGTTTTAGTCCAGTGTATGAAGAACTTTTGATCTTTTGATCAATTGACTTTATTTAGATATCATAGCTTAATTAATATAGATCTATAATAAACTATAGTATCATGACATTAATATATAAAAAATACAGTGTTTTATATTTGCAGTTTATTTGTCCTAGTATGCCTCACCTGAATATGGCTTTCAGATCTAGTATCTTACCTTGACTAACACTTGGAATCTATGATTAACACTTGGATCTATGGAAACTATGGGTTTGGCCTCTGAAGCCACCTTTCAACTGCACACGACATTTGGACACAACTGTCGGAAAATGCCCCCTTATGGCAGTCGCACAGAATTTTCAGTTTTGTCGTGCACCATAGGAGAGAAGCTGTTCTCGCAGTGTCCGAAATTCTTCATGCGTTCACAATAGTTGTATGAATGATTACTAGAAACTCATCATAGACCACTAACATTTTTGGAGGCAATATGGAGACAACATAACAATATATATTTTATTACTCATTTATGAATAGAATTTTTTTTTAATATAGACTTTTTTTTCCTGATTCAAAAAATAACGGAAAAAAATAGTATTTCTCATCTTGCACACACGGACATGCTTGGACAACACTAGAATACATCACATCCGATGGGCTGGTCGCATACAGTCTAGTCACAGGAGTTATACCAAATATCCAAATACCAAATATTTCAATTGATCCGCAGCTCAAATCAGATCCGAATTTTCCACTTACGGAGATGAATGGAACTCAACTCATGAGCTGTAATCTGTCAACTGAGGTCTCACTATCACTATCACACAAGTGCAGTCCACTACCCAGTAGGCTCAGTGCTGGGGTTTCTGCATGGTTTTCTGCAGAGTCATCCCCGTCCACTTTAAAAGTGTATGTGGTGGCCAAAGCTGCTTACAGCACACCTCTAGATGATGACTCTCAAGGGAGAAACCCACTAGTTGTTTCCTGCATGGTACTTTGAAGCAATAGGAGGGCTTGAGACCTATCTATCGCACCACTTGAGTTGTTGTAGTCTGTATGTAAGAAATATCTGCCACTTAAATCAGTTTTCTCTTGGCTATCTCATCGCACAAGAAAGTCTGAGACCTCCAGGCCAAGTCAGTTGGTCCCTTGTGTCTTGAGTTTGCACGGTTCTAGAGCTTTTCTCCACCCCAGTCCAGGTTATGTACCTACAGAAAGGTCCATGTTAATGTGACTTAACCCATAGTGCTGCAGGCCATTAATCTACCTCCCTTCAGGACGCCAGACCAGGAGAGGTCGAATCTGCTTTGCCCAGTCAAGGCTTTGAATGCTTATGTCCACAGAGCTTCTCTGTGGAGAAAATCTGAACAGTTGTTTGTGTGCTTTGGTTCCTCAAGTAAAGGGGATTCTGCACCCAAACAGATGATAAGCAGGTGGATAGTCAAGGCTATCTCTCTTGATTATGAAGCCTTTGGACATCTTCCACTTAAAATATGGCAGCTTCTAAACCAAGGGTGTGCAACTTTTTTCTTATGAAGGGCCAAAAACTTGATTGAGGCTAGTGGGCTAAAGATAAATATAGTTACCATGCGTAATTTCCTCATTTATTTAATAATATTTAAATATAACTAGAAAACATTGCTTTATATAGACTAATACAACTTATTTTATTATTATTATTATTATTATTATATATTTTTTTTACATTCATTCATTCATTTTCTTTTCGGCTTAGTCCCTTTATTAATCTGGGGTCGCCACAGAGGAATGAACCTCCAACTTATCCAGCATATGTTTTTACGCAGTGGATGCCCTTCCAGCTGCAACCAGCTGTTTCACTGGGAAACATCCATTCACACAGCAGAGTAAAAAGTGAGGTGGAATTTGCCCAAGTCTGGTAAAGATGGCGTGGCTCCACCAGTTTTCCGATCGCACACGAATATATGCAACAAAAAATAATTTAATAATGAAAAGAAAAACTTATAGCTGGTCAGTTTAAGTTCCAAGTATTCCATTAAACACCTTATAGGCTAGGGTACTTTTTCTTATGATCACCCTTATGTTTCCCTTTTAACTGTAAGGGTGTTGCATAAAATAATAAAGCAGTTTTTAATTAATAAGTGATTTTTGTTTGCTGCGTCCTGCTTGATGTTTCAGTTTCGCATAATAATCTCTATTCCATATTAAAGACAGCAGCCAGTAACTTTTAGTTGTCCAGAGTTTTTGTCAAGTTTAAAAGGTGTGTTTGTGCATGAATTGCATGAGCCCTACTTTGGCCATCACTGTTCTAAACCCTTTTTTATAAAATTCCTTACAGGACATATGCAGTGCAGCAGGCTGTCTACCCCTCTTACATTTGTATGTTTTTACCAACTTTACATTGACCCCAATCCAGGGTCTAAAATGTGATTCTGCCAGGTCGCCCCAGACATTTAAAAGTATGGCAAAGTGGATATATCTTTGCCATAGTTTCAGTATTCCAATGAAGTTTCTTTGTAGAGGAATGTTTACGGTTTTACAGTACTGTCTGTTTACGGTTTTACAGTACAGGCACTCTGTCATAAATCCATGATTCCAAGCCACGCAAACAACGTATCATGCTTTGCAGTGATGTTCCACCAATTTTATTGACTGAGTTCACATGTGCTTCAAGACTCAACACAAAGTTAGTGTTCCCATTGCATCACCACTCTCATGCACAATCTCGAACCATGATTTACATGCCTATTCCAAGACGTTTTTACTGTGTGCAAAAAATATCAGTTATTCACTCCTGAAATTTTTTTTTTTTGCTTTAAAGAAGAAGAAGAAATTGGTAATTTAGTCGATGATTAAATTTACCTGTTTATTGCATTATAGTTAAGGGTGTCATGGTGGTGCCGTGGGTAGCACGATCGCCTCACAGCATTTACCTGGATTTTATATTAATTTACCTGGATTTTAATTTACCTGGAGTATTTAAACACCACTCACACACTCATCATGGCTGAGTCTTGTTTAGCTGTTGCATATAATTCAAACAGCAAGAAGGTTGCTGATTCGAGCCTCGGCTGGTCAGTTGGCATTTCTGTGTGGAGTTTGTATGTTTTCCCTGTGTTCGTGTGGGTTTCCTTCTGGTGCTACGGCTCCATATGCTAGATAAGTTGGTGGTTCATTCCACTCTGGTGGCCTCTAATTAATAAAGGGACTAAGCTGAAAAGAAAATGAATGAATAAATGAATGATGTATTGTAGTTATTAATATTAATAATAATGTAAAATAGCAAAATAATACTTACAAAGGTTAATGAGATATTATTTCAGTCATAAACATTTTCTCAAATTCATCCCTCAACCTAAAATAAGGTTGACACCTCATCATCATTTTTCTACATCTAAAAAGCACCAAGTTATTCCTTACAAAGTAAAAAAAAAAAAAAAAAAAAAATCAGCTGGGCTTGTGACTGTGGTTTATGTGCTACTAAGGTGAGTGTGTGAACTGTAGCCTATTTCTCCAAGGAAGAAACAACAAGACAACAGTTTCTTTTTGTTGTGGTGATGTAGTGTTTTTGTTGATCAGAGTTTCTGAGCGATGAGACATTTACGCACTCCAAAAAATAAAAAAGTGCATGTGTGAAGTTTGTGCTTGTGTGTATTTGAGTACTGGATGTATATATGTGAGTGAATTTCTCAACCCTCAGCTCGACGTGGCAGAGGAACAAATGAAGGCCGTTTATCTTGTCTCTCCAGAGCTGGTTATTTTTCATTCCCAGCTTATGGGAGAGATAATAAGACATGTTCATTTTATGTCAACTGACAGAGAGCTTCCCCAGTTAACAGACGTGCCCCCGAAATATTGCCTGGAAACCTAGAAGCACGATCTCCACCTGCGCACGCTCCATTTATTTAGAATCCTACATGCGTGTGTGTGATTAGTCTCCTGACCCAAAAGCCTGTGGTGCATGAACTCCTCCAGTTCCTTATTCTCAGCAGAGCTCGGTTCCACCTGTCAGGGACGCAAATGAAGCGTTCCATGAGTGATGAGGCTTGGCCAGAACATCAGATAGTGTTATCATGAGCGTGTGTAGAGGAACAAACCAAAGATAACAGGATACATGATAGTGAACTGTGGGGTGCCGCCATCCAGAGATCTTAATTCTGCCTCAATGAATTGCAATCCTGCAGTTTGGTGGGCATGTGGTAAGTGATATTAGTGTTTCTTTCTGCTGAACCTGGTCTTTTTCCTCAAGAACTACCCCTGTGTAAAGGAATTATGCAAGTTTTGTTTTACTGTATTAAAAATGTAACAAATTTTCTTTCTTTTCTTTTTACATACCTGCCAACACTTAAGTTTTTCCCAGGAGTCTCCCGTATTTCAGACCCATCTCCCACCACCCTCCCGATTTGTTATTTCTCCCAGAAAACTTCTGTCATTTCTGATGATGATGCAGAAACGTAGGATTTTTTAAAATACTCTGTATTAGAATAAAATATATATTTTATTTGTCATAATAAAAGCTATACCCTTTGCATTTTTCCACATTTTATAACCATGTTAGCCATCATGTTACAACTACAAACAAAAATGATTTTTGAGCACAAAGTGGCACATAATTGTGAAGTGGAAGGGAAATGACTAATGATTTTCAAAAGTTTTTACAAAGAAAATGCTTAAAATAATTTCATGCATTTGAATGCAGCTTCCTTAGTCAATACTTTGTTGATTCACCTTTTGCTGCAATTACAGCTGTAAGTCTTTTGAGGTATGTCTCTAACAACTTTGCACATGTAGAGAAATATTTTTTACTCCATTCTTTTTTGCAGAATATCTTAAGCTTAGTCAGATTGTATGGAGAATATCTCAAACAAGCTCGTTTCTTGATTAATAAACCTGAAAGCTAGGTGTTTGCTGTTGTTCATTTAGTGTTCAGCTTCATTCACATAAAAATACTGACTTTTTATAATAATCTTCATCATGGGCATTGCTAGGCCTATTTCTATTTCTACTCAGCCCCCCTTAAACTTTTCCCCCTTAAAATTTTCAAAAATTTGATATGAAAACAGCGACAGAATTCAGATCCTCCCCGTCTTTTGCTTTTCAGTTGATCAGCAAACCACAGCTGTGAAGAGTGAGAGAACAAGGTGTGTGTTTATCGATAGATTGTTATAATATGTGCATATTTGCAGTTCTTTGCTATAGATACACTTGTATCATTGTCCTAGTTTACAATAAATAGATATTTCTTTCCCTACTGCTCTATCTTCGCTTTGGAAGAATCCCCCCTTCCACCCCATCACCTCCTTTTCCTCCTTTTTCTAAAGGGGGAGCTCTCGAGACCTGCCTGATCTCGGATCTCCAGATATGCTTATTTGACCAGGCAGGAACCTTAGGCTCAAATATCGCTGAGCTCAGGGTTCTCTCCTGGGACAGCATGCCAAACCTGCTATAAACGCCAAGTATATCTAAGTGGGAACTCTTGAATTAACAGTTGGTACAGACTAAAGTTTGGGATTAGCCAAACCTTTTATTTCTCTGATAAAATAAGAACACCAGAATCTTCAGAATAAATCAATCAATTAAAATGAATAAATAAATATTTTAAATAAATGCATATTTTACACAGTGTACATTGATATATATATAACTTCTAGGTAGATTATACAGAAAGAAAAAAAAACTATGAGGAAACATTTGTTTAACACTTTCAAAACTCCTTCAGATCAAAAACCAATTGTTGACCTGTAGACAGCCACAAGATAAAGGAAAAAACAAGATAAACAGAAAAAAAAAGAGAAAAAAAATCCTAAGCTTAAAATGTGCATTCATGTCGACATGCCATGGCCTTAATTAAAATTGTTTTGTTAATATGTCAAACGTCAAGGGCTTTTCAGTATGTCTACTGCAATCAGCCAACCAAATAATCAAAACAATGCACTTCAAGTATTTTCATTTATTTATTTATTAATTGTTTTGTCCTAGTGTTTATGTGTTCAAAGCTGGGCCCTGTTTGTATTATTGAATGAACACTTTAATGGTAATTATAGGCACACCACTGAGCACCCGAGTGGAAAATTAGGCATTTTTTTTTCTTTTTTTCTAGCATTGTCATTTGAAAGTTTTAAAAGCAGTATTAATTGCTCATCTGTTTTTCCAAAGGATAGGTTAATTAGACGCATAATACAAGGTGGTGGCTGGGAATAAGAAAGTGCTCACCCTTGCTCTATTCCTGATGCAATCCTACGCTCCACATGAAGCCTACGCAGTGCCCACAACATGTAATTAACAACGCAGTGATTTCTAACCTTTGACACAACAAATCTGCATGAACTCGGATGGTGTATTTATGGCACACTGCGCACTCTGACACGTGGAGGTTAAAATAAACATCAGATGCACACAAGTAAAGCAATGCGTGATTAACATTTTGGGCTCTACAGCAAATGCTGAATATGATGTTAATAAGCTGATCAAATTTTTGATTAACAAATTAGGCCTGTTCAAGGTCTCTGACAAAGCCCTGACAAAATGGGGAAAATTAAACTGGCTCATACAAGATAACGATGTGACTGATTTAAATTTTCAACACACATCCTTATAGATGTTGTTTTTATACAGTTTTGCACTTATAAAAGTGAAAGTGACTTATAAAAATATTTTGTTATGTGACTATCCTGATTATAGGCCTGGGTATGTTAATTTAATATTATAAATGGACATATTTATCTCAGTTAGGCCATATAAAATAAGATGTAAGACGTTTGTGAGAGTACACTTACTGTACAAAAATCACTAAAGAAAGCTGGAACTGGACAGAGAAACACACATACGCGTGTCACTGTATGGCTTCAGTTGCTATACAATTACAGCACAATTATAGTAATGAGTGCTTTGTACACACCCACACAGTGTATCTCACAATGACATTTTTTACACATTATGGAAAATTAGCCATTATTTAATGGTTCATTTACCTAACTCACTCACTCCAGTATTGTTCTCATTAATATATATATTTAAAAAATAAAATAAAATGCATTGTGAGGAAAAAGGTGAATGAAGTGATCTCAGAATATTTCTGAGAGGACAAATAAATAAATAAATAATACAAACATACAAAAGAACAAGAATTGTCATACTTTTTTGATTGTATGAAGCATAATTTAAACCTTTAATATAAAACATTTAGTTTAAATCATTTAATATATTAGCTTTTGCAGAGTTAAATGTTCAAAATTTGTTCAAACAAAGATTGAGCTACCATAAAGCAGTGGTCCCAGACCTTTTTATCACCGCGGACTGCTCAACACTTGACAATTGCTTTCGCACGTCACTCCCAATATGTGCCCACAAGCCACGTGCGTCCATTGGACATAACAAACTTATGCGTGGAAAAGACGCGATATGTGAATGGCCCCGAGTCAGCCTCAAGGCCACCATCATTTGCGATTTCCAACAGTTGATCTTCTTGCACAGACATGCTGGAATCACTGGAAATGTTGTCAAAAAATGGTTTGCAGATCCATTCCCTGGGAGTTTGTGGGTCCTTCACTGGGTCTTTTCCCCTTTGCAAAAAAACTGTCCAAAGACGTCTGTTTCTTACTCATTTTGGTAGCTTTGGGGTTGAATTTTAACGGTCAAGTGATTGAGATGTAACTGAGAGAATATGGTCATTTTTCAAAATATAAGATTTTTCAAAATAAAAGACCTTTCAGACTAAGATAATAAATAAAACTGAAATTATTAATGATTTCTTGTGCGGCCTGGTACCAATTGATACACGGACCGGTCTGCGGCCCGGAGTTGGAGACCACTGCCATAAAGCCTTCTGAAAAGGGACATCAATAAAAAAAAACATGATGAGTATTTAACAACTGTTTACATTCATTCATTTATTCATTCATTCATCCATCCATCCATCCATCCATCCATCCATCCATCCATCCATCCATCCATCCAACCAACCAACCAACCAATCAAATCAACCAATCAATCAATTAATTTACTCATATTCTTAAATCAATTTATACATTGTTATTGTTGATATTTATTGATCTGTTACACACACATGCCTGTATACATAAGGTGTCTAAAATAAATATTGTTGATTTGACAGTTTATGGAAGTGAATTGAGTAAATTATCATTAAATATATGAACAGAACACAACTCAAAATATTACAATGGCCGAATTGATCAGTTTTAAAAGCCATTTTATCATCACTATTATTTATTTATATATTTATGTGTCTGTCTGTCTGTCTGTCTGTCTGTATGTATGTATGTATGTATGTATGTATGTATGTATGTATGTATGTTTGTTAACTGAATCTAACCACAGTTTCTGTGTTAAGGCTGAAACTTTGTCATATGCACGTATTATATGCAAAGCTTAATAATCATCTTTGGGCTTAAGCTATCCAATTTCCGAAACTAATAAAGTGAGAAGGTTGCATTCATTTGGTTAAGATTAAACATTTGGGTTTCAGTTGTTATTGTCATGATTGGGGTGCAGGAAAGAGACGAGGACTCCAGAATGCAAGAAACTGTTTTATCAAAGATAGATAAATCTAAACTAAACAAACATAATTACCCCATCACCAAAACTCGCCTGGCAAGGCAGGACTGGACACAAGAAAGCATGACTCCAAACACACCAAATGGAAGACAATGAACTGGCACAGGATAGCAGACATGAGGAGACTATAAAGGAGAAATAATTGGCAAACAAATAAGTGAACGCAATAAACTAATTATGGGTTAACCAGGAGGTTGGGAATATACGCTAGACAGGAGACATGACACAAAGAAACAACACAAGCCATGTGCTCACATGAAAAACAGGACTAGAACACACAGCCAATAAGGGAACTCATTAACTGTGTGTTCACATGAAACCCAACACACAGCACATGTAAACATGAACCACTTGCTAAACACAACACTTTTTACCTCGCTTAAATGATCTAAGATGATATGGCAGATCCTGAATCTTTTAATCTTGATCATCTCTTCCAACAAGTTCACGAATCAGATTAAAATGTCTGGATGAACTGATCTGAGATCACTGCGTGTTTTGTGAAGGACAAATTTATTGATCCCCGAAATCATGATCAGCAATGCAACAATTGGCTGACGGCACAGCAGCGTAATAACATCATCTGATTAATATTCAATTCTCCAAGTGTGCAAAGTTACATAAAATAGGAAACGGTTTGTTAAACATGATTTGCAATAACTTTTCAACTTTGTTGTGGGCTGCAGGCTTTACACTTTCATCTGTCAAGAGTATTTGGCAATTTATTTACTTTTACAGTTAGAGCGGATTTTCTTGTTATAGTAGTCAGTGTAGTATTATAGTAGCTAGTTTCTTAATCGGTGTAAAGAATAACCAGATGTTTAAATAAATTTTGCATCACAAAAGCATTTTGATATTGGTAAATTGTCTGCAACTTTTGTGAAGCATCAAATCACTGTCATAGCTGTCAAAGCATGTGCATGACTGCATAAATGTATTACTCCTTTAAAAAAAACAGGTACATATTGTACATGTCTATTATAATACACAAGTACTAAAGTAATCATAAGTGCTTGTATCAATATCAAGTTCATATCAATACATTTTCTCCTTGAACCACCAGGTGACAGTCTATTTTATTTTTATTTTTTTTCGGAGAGCAGATTGCAAAGGTTTTATTAATATATATATATATATATATATATATATATATATATATATATATATATATATATATATATATATATATATATATATATATATATATATTTATTTATTTTATTTTTTTTTTTATTATATTATATTATATATATAGAGTTAAAAAAATTATTTACTTACCAAGTGTATATATCTACTACTGTTAAAACAAAAATCTGAATTCAGTACATACTTTCAGTATTACCTTTGCTTGAACTGACCTGATCTAATCCTGCTTATATGAAATGAGCCTGCTCCCGACCAGGTTTGATCTACCAGAACTGTCGCTATTACAACAACTCACGGAAGAGTTTTGAAGAACGAAACTATACTGGATCGTGCCAAATCGTCAATAACCAAATCCCGCTAACTGAGTAATCCACGTACAAAGAACGGACCCCTGAGCATAAGATAAATGAAAACACTTACCGTGCACTCATGTTTCCTATCCCAGCACCAACCAAAACCGAAACCAACTAGACTGGAGCGCTAAGAGCGAAAATACCATGCTGCAAACAAAACAACAAACACACCTGGACTAGAGCACACATCCCGACCATGCCCGAACCTCCGAGCATGGCCAAGGTGGCACTCTTAAAATTACAAAGACAGACAACAATGGGAAAGATGAGGGCACAACCCAAGAAAACTCGAGTCGAGCACAACATACTAGACAAGACAGGGCTAGTGTCTGGACTCTGCCACCAAAATAATAATTAACAAGACTGAAGTGGCAGAATCCTGACAGTTAAAGGCAACACTAATGAGTCAAGGCAAGATTTCTTCCACAATGCACAAAGAAGATGGATATATTTATATGCATCGAATACTTACAGATTTTTCAGTTCAATTTTGTACATTGCATATAATTTTCATAAATATGATTGTTATACATGCAATTGAAGAAATTAATGAGTTAATTATGTTGTTGAATGTGGTTGTAAATGAAAACCTACAACGTGAAGCATGTTTGCAGAACAGGATTAAGCAGTAAAAGGTGACAACCAAATTTAGCAGCAGTGCATATGTGGCTTATAATTCTCAAATGATTTAAATCAGATTCATTACAAAAAAAAGTTTAGTTTTTTTTTTCTCCCTTGAAACATGTTCGATTTATCCTCTTTGAAGTGAAACTGCAGCAGTGGATCAGCTAAGAACAGTCTTCAGAATCCTTAATGACAACCAATGGATGTAATGTACTGTGAAGGGAATCTGGATTACTGGCCAGATAGAGGCAATACAGCAGAACAGAGAGTGTTTAATCCTTTTGTCAGAATTAGTGTTTAACATAGTCTTCTATTAAGACTCGGTTCAGATTTTAACAGACGTTAATGTGCTCAAATATGAGCCAAGCTTTTGAAAGCTGGACAGATTCAATCACACTAATGCAAAGATGATTTGACTCTCAGTCAATGAACACATTAGCCACAGATTGAGCTCTACATGGTCCCAAATGTAGTTGCAAACAAAGCTACGGCATTTCATTAGCTACACTTTCTGTAACATAATCTAGTTTATGTAAAACAAAAGCAAAATGCTAACAATATAAAACGTATGAAGCAGTCACAGTGTGCTGATCACATTAAAAGAAGCGCTAGTGCCCATAAATGTCCTCAATGCATTTCACATCATGGATTATGTTGTGCATTATGAATTATAAAGTGCCGTGAATCAGACCACGCAGGAAGTGTTCTAAAGGTGCAATGACCTAGCATACTCCCACAAGGTACATTCAGCAAGGCATCAGTTTACATCCAGATGTGAAGTAGAACAGAGCATTTAACCAGTATATGGCAGTAATTGAGCTCTGTAATCTCCCCTGGCTCTGTGCTTGCTGAAGAAACATAATCAGGTTCTAGTTCATCTCCACTGTCTTTTAGCTGTTGTTTCCGGGGTTGCAGTCAAGAGGCCCGGCACTGATGGATGGGTGGAGATGGAGTTTGTTTCAGCGCTGATTTACTATTGATCCATGCTATGTTATGAGACAGTGTGTCGCACTGTACCATCAAATGTGAGATGATATTCTTAAGTAAAATAACATTTAAATCAATAAATAAATACATCAATAAATGAAGGAATGAATAATAAATATATAAATAAATAATAAATAAATAAATTAATAAATAAATATGTAATGTAATGTAATGTATATAGCACATTTATCGTATATGGCCATACCCCCAAGTGCTTCAATCGATTGGATGAGGCAACGGCAGCCACGGGATAACGGCGCCAGTGTGTTCACCACATATCAGCTATAGGGGGAGTTGAAAGAGAGTGATAGAGCCAGTTTGATGGTTGAGGATGATTGGAAGGCTATGATGGGTAAGGACCGATGGAGGGAAATTGGCCAGGACACCGTTGTTACACCCCAACTCTTTACCAGAAGTGCCATGGGATTTTTGATGACCACAGAGAGTCAGGACCTTGGTTTAACATCTCATCCGAAAGACGCTGCTCACTGACAGTATAGTGTCCCCTTCACTATACTGGGGCATTAGGACCCACACAGACCACAGGTTGAGCTCCACCTGCTGGCCTCACTAACACCACTTCCAACCGCAACCTAGTTTCCCCACATGGTCTCCCATCCAGGTAATGACCAGGCTCAGCCCTGCTTAGCTTCAGTGAGTAACTGGTCTTTGGATGCAGGGCGATGTTATCACTAAATAAATAAATTAGTTGACTTGTTTGTTTGTTTGTTTGATTGATTTCTTTCTTTTTTTCAGGGAAATAACGAGTAAGAAAATATATAACTAAAAGACAAAAGCCAAACTCTTCACATAAATTATGAAGACTGGACTTTTAATCAATTAATGATGAGTTAAATACTCTGCATGTTTCCTTGCACAGTAAAATGTTATCACTTCAAAATGGTTTTTAATTCGTATTTCAGCATTTGCTTGACCTTTCTCCATATGCATAGCTTTTCCAGTTAAGTAAGCTTGCATGGTTGCAAATGTGGTACACATATAAGTAGAGCATTTGAGTCTTGTCAAATATGTCAAAAATCTTAAAACTGTGTAAAAACAAGACCATAGTTGCTTCAGGTAATGTGTTTTTATAGCACTTGATTTTTCTGTATCGTTTAGTTTCGTCACCATTAGTGAACCATCCAGACACATTTCATTTCCTAACTGGCACGATAGCCCCATTCACACCGTGATACCGGTAAATACCCAGAAAGTTACTGGAACGACTTTACCACGACTTTACCGGCAAGTTAAAAAAAAAGCTCTGTTCACACAGGCAAGGACGTTTTGGAATTTTCCTAGAAAAGACCATTCACACATCCATTCTAAAATATCGATAAATTCTGACATCATTAACCAGAATTATAGCCTGCCTTGTGCATAGTCGTGCATTTATACTTCTGCGCACTGTTCGTGTTGCTCTGCTATAACACTTCTGAAATGCTAGCTGGCAGTAGGTTTTTATGTTCCTCTGTGTCGAGTTTCTTCGCTGGTGTGTTTTTTTCTGAACGCTACCTTAATGTAGAAGTAGCTCAAACTCGCTCATTCAGAGGCAGCAACTGGCAGACGTGCAACAACTTTAATCAAAAGGTAAACACAAAACAACAGTTTTCATCTGGAGCTCCTTTCACGGGACTCGACACTCTCTCCAATGGGTTCGCGTGGCTCTCGGATCTCACCCACACTTGTCAGCGCTACCAAGCCAACCAATCACAGCACTTGTGCTACTCGTTGTTTAGTTAAATTTTTTGAGAGGTGCGTGTCAGCCACGGCGAGGGCTATACGACCGCATGAAAGCTGAGCTGCTGACACAGAAGTATAAATCAGCCTTAAGCATGAACATGCTCTTTCCGGCAATTTTCCTTTTGCATTCACACAACACAGCATTCTGGCAAACTACTGATAATGTTACAACATCTCTTTCCAGCAAATTGGTGGAAGGAATTAACCAGTATTTTCAAAAAAAGGACCTGTTCACACATTATATATATATATATATATATATATATATATATATATATATATATATATATATATATATATATATAAATAAAGGTTGCTAAATCCGGTTTGGTATTCTTCACAACCAACCTGCACGATGGAAGATTCATCCATCTAAATAGCAATTTTGATGATAATTTTGGTAATGCCACTTAATTAACATAGTTCATTTAATGAATCTAACACTAAAACAATAAACACAATGAGTGCAAATATGCAACAGTAACAGTGGGTGCAATAAATTGCTAGCAAATTGCACTCTCTCACAAACAAACAGACTAAATTTCCTTCTTACAGCATCTGTTTAGCAAAGCGCTTGTGTCTTATTTGGTAGGGCCCAAGGCATATCGTGTTGCTCCCCAGACTGTCCATTCAGCAGGAGAGGCTGCTCCATCTCCATCCAAACACCCCATGGGACTGGATTTCTGGCAATTCCTCAAACATCAGGAAAACAGACCCAGGCAACAATCAGTCCCCCACGTCTTTATGCCTAGGGTGAAAAGTAGGACTTGTTTTCATTGGACAGCAAAGTTAAGGAGTGCTTGAGGAAAAATACTTGCTGAATAATGCATGTGTAGTCATTTGCAATGAACACAATCATATTGGCATTGCTTTCAACATCCCACAATCTAAGAACCATGGCCTGCGTTCATTTATGTTGCTATATTTAAATCTGTAATATTAAAAGCAGGTAAAACATCAGTTGTTGTGTTGATGATTTAATGGCACTCTTTACAATTTTCTGACAAACATGGTGGGATCAGCTGAGATTTTTTGGCGCTGAAATCAATACAGTATGATTCATAAGACAGCCTTCACTTCCCTTGCTACAAGCTAATATGGCCTGTGATTCAAACTGCAATGATAATAAATTGAAAGAAAGAAAGAAAAAGCTTTCTAACTTGCCAACACTTGTCAGAAAACATGAAATTTCATATTAAATAACATGAGATACATCACAGAAAGTAAAAACAGTAATAAAACAGCAACTCAAAGATTGACAGATGCATCTTCTGACAGGTAGTGTAAGTTTGTGTTTCTAAAGATTCAAAGCTACAGGCTAAAAAATGGCTAAGTAATCCCTGCATGGTGCTCTTCTATCATAGGAAACGTCCATTTTTATTTCCATCAGATGTGTGAAGCACCTCAGGCAACATCAGCTGCTGGCCGAAGCCTCTGACATTTGAGGCTGATAAATTCTCTCTCCTAGTCCAAACACTCTGAACTGATCAGATCAGCACACTTGCTCTGCGTTCAATGAGTCCTCTCCTCGGATTGCTTGATTTATGCTGGTGTTCAATTCAAATGCAAATCACTGTAGGCTTATTTATTTCCGCACACTTAAAGAAGATCTTCATGGTCTAGAATTAGAGGAAATGTAGCAGCTGCAGCAACAGAGAAAACAGCAGAAACAAAACAGCAAATACACGAAGGGTAGTAGTGCTAATAATGCAAGTGTTGGTGTGTATACACTGCAAATATATACACAGACACACACACACTCCACATTTACTGAACACTTTATTACATACACCATGCTTGTACCTTAGAGCCCATTTTGTCTTCATAACTGTAACATATTGTGGAACTGATTCAACAAAGTGCTGGAGACATTTCTTAGAGATTTAGCTCCATATTGACAAAGCAACATCACACAGTTGCAGCTGATTTGTTGGCTACACATCCATGATGTGAATCTCCTGTTTTACCACATCTCAAACAGTGTTCTGCAAGTTACTTCCAAACTGTAAAACATTACAGATTACTTGTTAGTGTATTCAAAAAAATAAATAAATCACTTACTTTACAATATAACTGTCTCACAATTGTAATGTTACTTTACTCCTGTAGTCCTTATGAGTTATTTTCACCAAAATAGCTACAGAAGAAAAACTCCAAGGCAAAATATGCCAGACATTTCTTAATATAATTTTTAAAACATAAGAACAGTGTTATATATTTTGACTTGTTTACTTACATAGTGTCACAATATTGTATACTCATAAATAAAGTCATAAATCCATATTTTTATTTCTAATTTTTTTTTTTCTAGTTCTGAGCACTCTGCTACTGAAACCCCTCACGTTTTGATGCCTTCTGCATTTCTGCCATTGTAAATGAACTACTGCGACTGGTGCATCCAAAAACAACCTTTTGGAGAACATGTTTTCTGCATACACATGAACTGCCTCTTACATAAGGGTGACCTGCTTCCATACATGGCTTTCAAAATCAAAATCATGAGAACACTCCACGACTCACTTAAAACATTTGAGCAACTCAGCAGTTGAGAATCTTTAGCTCATCCAAGAGGAACATGATTTCTGCCTATATTCCACATTATTCCACATTCAGTCACAGTGTTTTCAAACTACAACTTTGTTTTGAATATGTGCCTTAATATTGTGTCTTTATAAACTCAAGTTCTTATTGTATTGCTTTTTGAACAGGCTATCCGAACCATGCCCAGACACATTTGACAAGTGTGAGTGCTCCGAATCGAGCATAGGCTCAGTTCAGTTGGCCGGCCCTGGCCCAGTTGGAAGAGTAGTGCCAGAGCATGGTTCGGTTGGGTTTTGGTATAGTAAGCTTGTAGTGTAAACTAGAGTGCAAAGCATGCCTGATTGCAAAACTGAAGACCTGTCATCACTTTTAAGGAACTGTTTCACTTGGATTTATTAATCATTCTTACTTTTTTAATGAACGCGAACTGTCATAGTTTATATAAGATGCAGTCCCCCCGCTACCCAATAGCTAATATCTTCAGCAAACCTCTTGATACATACAACACGATGACTTCCATGCACATTTTTGATGGTCAGAAGTGGTGGATCTGTTCAGCAAAAGATTTGACTGTGTGTCACTGCATATAAAGGACTTAAGATTATACCAAACAATATAACTAAAGCAATCTCCATTGTAAGCAATCTCTTCTGTTAAACTGAACGGTCGCTTCATCAATGATAAAAACGTTCTCAGGCTCGGAAGGCAAAAAATGAATTGTGAATGCAAGGGGGACAGAGGAGGGGGGACAATTGCACCTGGGCATGGTTCAAGACAACCATGCCTAGTGTGAGCATCACCCTAAATGTGATTTAATGTGTGCTTTACTTAACATATACTGAGTAAAATATTACTGAAAACCGATCAGTAATGCTCAACACTACTGTCTTTCAGCAAAAAAATAATTATTTACTGTAATTCATTACTGTTCTTTTGCATCTTTCCTAACACTGATCCCAAAGGCGCTTTATTGGATTGAGATCAAGTGACTGAAGCCATCTGAGTTTAGCGAACTCACTGTCATAATGTTCAAGAATCCAGATATTTTGAGCTTTGTGCTATGGTAAAGTAGCCTAATCCTAGTGCACACTACATGATTTTAACCCTTAGCAGATTCCTGTGCTATTCAGATAGCATGACTTGATTGTGTGTCTTTTAGTCATGATGATGTTCACACTACAGTATGTAGCACTGTGTAAAGGGTCCACCAGAGGGGTCACACAATACATAATCTGACAACAGCTTTGTCACCCAATAGATGTGCCAAGCCCCTAAACCACAGTGAATAAAATATTCAGGGTGCAGCAATGCTGAGCTAGTACTAGTGGCAAGAAAATATTTTTTAAATCATCACAACCAGCATGACACAAGGCAGGATAAATGTTTTCATTTGTAACCCTATACCTTCCAAATGTCAAGGTAGAAATTGCAAAATAGGCTCATTCTGAAAACACAGCCAGAAGTATGAATGGCTGAATTACATTTTTTTAAACAAATAATACGGGGCGGTATGACGCTGTTGTGAGTCAACTGGTGCTTTTGAAAACACTATTGGTTGGGTTTAGGGAAGGAGGGGAGTGGATTGGTCAGTCAGTCATTCAGACAGTCAGTAAGTCAGTCAGTCATTCAGTCAGTCAGTCAGCACGAATGGCACTCAGGAGAGAAATTTGAGATTTGAAAAAGTGCACACAGCGGCCTCTGGTGGATTTGCGAAAACTAAAACGGCCAAAAAACATAGCTCAGGATACATATTTCGTTCTCTTCAGAAATGTATATAGCGGTACGTTTTTAGCATGAGGCTAGGTTGAGAAATTGAGTCTCCTCAGACCAGGCAACCTTTTTTTTAGTCCTTAACTGTGAGTTTTAGTTTGAATTGTGGTCCCAGTTTGCTGTTCTTAGCTAACAGGATTGCACCCATTTCTGTTGCAGTAGTTCATCTGCTTAAAGTTTGACATGTTTTTTGTCTAGAGATGCTCTCCTGCAAACCTTGGTTTTAACTAGTGGTTATTTGATTTAATGTTGCCTTTCTTTAAGCTGAACAAGCCTGTCAATTCTCCTCTGACCTCTAGCATCAACAAGGCATTTTTACTCACAGAATTACAGCTTAATGGTCATTTTCTCTGTTTTGAGTGATTCTTTGTAAGCCCTAGAGATTTTTTTATGCAAGAAACAGCTCTAAATCAGCAAATACAAAGTCTAGCCAGTCAAGCTCCATTGCTTGGCATATGGTTCAATTACCTTTTTCTGCAGTTTTTCAAAACATTGTTATTTCTTCAATTTGCTGTAATTGTAGTATACATACATCATGCTATGTTGAATTTGAAAAAAAAAAGTTAAACTAGGTACATGTGCTGTCTCATAAATAGAATGTCTAAGTCTTTCTGACCTACTTCCTACAAAATAGTAGCCAAAAACAGCAAAAAGCAATACCTTTTCCAGAAGCATATACTCGGAAAAATGTATCGATAAAAACAATATGGTATAAGAAACCACCAAAAAGAAGAAAATCCAGCTAGGGAGAGAGAGGGAAGAGGTGAAGCAGGTGTGTGATTATTGTTTCTTCTACAGTAAGTGCACTCTCACTGCAGTGCTATCAGAAATGTTCTTGAATCTAGTGGTCTGTGAATTAACAATATGGTTTGGTTTGGCAAAAGAAGGGGCAAAAACAGCTTTTGTGGGTGTGGTAGTTAGTGTTCTGGATGACAGATCAGACCTGACTGTGACAACAAATGCTGTGCATGTTGTTCACTGTCACTGTGGATATGTGTTATCGTGATTTTATAAGCAATTGCATCACAATTATAAAATTAACGACTGACTAAGCATACTTTGCTCAGTATATCTCTATATGTCAAACCTAAAAATGTGTTTATTTTATATAATCCAATTGGTTTAACTAATGAGATTCGGTAATAAAATAAATGAGACCTGAGTGTTGTGACATCTTTTTTTCTGTTGAATCTTTCTAATGAATGTTTGGCTTTGTGTCTAATTTTAACATATTTTTGTCACCAGCACAAATAAATCATACATGTATATAATTAGGCAGGAGGGCAGTTAGATATACTGTAAGTATTCCTTACATATGGTTACATAGTAAATATTGAATCAAACTAGTCTAAAATTATTAACCAGAAACAACAATAAAATAGAAGAAATATTTAGACAAACTCTTGCAGCTTTTACTGTGACCTCTGGAGATGAAGTCGCTCATTTCTGATAAGTAAGCTGAAATATGTACAATTATGTTGTTATATTCACCAGTCATTGTGGAGTTACTTTTTTTATTGTATTTAATGCATTTTCCAGATCAGCACTGGTGTGCAGAATGTGTGAGCTCATCAAATTCATCAAAATGTTCCTCTGTATGAGTGAGATAAACTGTGTGCAGCAGCAGAATAAAACATTTACACTTTGCAGCATATGGTGCTCTGTCAATGACTCCATTATGTAATGTCCAAAGAATTATATAACTGCATCACATCTGCAAGGGATAAAAATCAGCTGACAGTACATTGTAACTTTTTTTACACAGCTACTCACCAAATAAATACATCAATGGATGGGGCAATTTGAGATTAAACTGCATACCACGTTGTGCCTCATCACGAGAGACATGAAACTTACAAAACTTATTAGGAGAATTGTTGTTGAGACAGTTTAGCGGTCATTATACAAAGAAATATCAATGGAAATGTGCAATTAAATATCAAATTTCGCACTTGAAACTGTTAAGGGTCATCCGAAAAAAATAGATAAATGGAATTTATTATTATTATTATTATTATTATCATCATCATTATTATTATTATTATTATTATTATTATTATTATTATTATTATTATTATTATTATTATTATTATTATTATTATTATTATTATTATTATTATTATTGTTATCATTATTATTATTATTATTATTATTATTATTTTAACACCAAAAAAAGGAAAACTGAATTTAACCAACACAATGAATCAGATCAAATAAGTTCAAATAGTTTTCAGGTAAGCACAAACACTTTAAATAAAGTATGTCAATGCAGCACCCTTAAAATTTGCAAAAATAAGCATCTCTGTTTTTCAGGATACAGACAAGCTTGCTGCTGACTGATAATGCTTCACAGAAGACATTTTATTAATAAAGTATCCATTAAAGATCTATGCAGTGAAGATCATTCACTTTCCTTTGGATTATTCCTTGCTTTATTAGGGATGAACCACCAATTTCTGATTAATGTTTTGCACTGCGGAAACCCTTGCTGCTGCAACCCAGCAATGATACTACAACTTTTATTGCTGGGAAACCCCCACATGCACACTCCCATTCACACACTATGGCAAATTTAGTTTATCCAGTTCACCTATTTGACAAGTCTTCGGACTGTGGGGAAAACTGGAGCACCCGGAGGAAACCCACGTAGACACAGGAAGAACATTCAAAGGCCTCATGGTCCAGCCGGGCCTCAAACCAGCCACCAGCTGGCTGTGAGGCAATCATGCTTGGCTACAGTGCCCCCCACAGTGACAATGCATTCCAACTTATTACATTAAAAAATCTTATTTGTGAGCAACCGTGAGTGATTCACGCAAACTAGCAGGTTTCATTCACAGAGACTCTCATTTCCCCTTGTGTGCTAGCATAAGAGTTTGCTCTGTTTTTTTACCATTAATTTAACACAGGTTACTAAAACTGATGAGATTGATCAAATTTAGGTATGGAAACTTGGAACTGAATGACCAGACGATTTTTTTTAACTTTTAATTGAGGAAATTTGATCAGTATCTAAAATGTATCTCAATATCCAGCACTACGTGGTGCAACAAAGGCTAGAAAACAAAGACAAATGGCAAAAGAAAGAAAACCAGAAAGAAAGTCATCTTACATGTACCATCTCCTCATCACTCACACATCAATATAGCATATGTTTTGTGACATTGTACAACAATAATTCAGATTTTAACCATAATCTGAGGGTTGGGAGGACGACACGGTGGCTCAGTGGTTAGCACTGTCGCCTCACAGCAAGAAGATCACTGATTCGAGTCCCGGCTGAGCCAGATGGCATTTCTGTGTAGAGTTTGCATGTTGTTGCATTGCTCATGTGGGTTTTCTCAGGGTGCTCTGGTTTCCCCCACAGTCCAAAGACATGCGCGAATTGAATAAACTTAATTAGCCCAGTACTGGGTTGCAGCTGGAAGGGCATCCGCTGTGTAAAACATTTGCTGGATAAGTTGGCGGTTCATTCTGCTGTGGCGACCCCTGATAAATAAAGAGACTAAGCTGAAGGAAAATTAATGAATTAATGTGAGGGTTGGGTTTAGGGTTGGAGTGGGGGTGAACAATTTGATGGGTAATTTAATATATAATATAAATCATACTCTGTATACTTACTATTTTTACATTACTGTGAGTGTTGGGTTTAGAGGTGGGGTGAGGGTAGACGTTAATAAAAACAATTTGATTGGTAATTTAATATATAATATGAATAATACTCTTCATAATTACTAGTTTACATTACTGTGAGGGTTGGGTTTAGAGTTGGGACACGGAAAGATGTTAATGAAGTAAAATAATAGGTAGTTTAATAAATAATATAAATAATTCAAATCACTTTCAAATTATAGACAAGAAATGTTTTCTTTTAAGAAATGTTTTTAAAAACATAACCCATAAATAATGATAACCCAGGGTTAAGTGCAGTGTTAAAATCCCTAATGACATACAAAAATATGAATAAAATGGATGACCACGCTCCACTCAAATTGTTGATAAAATATGAAAAAACCCAACCAACATTGCATTTATCCACATTTACCCAAATTTAAGTTAATCGATCCAGTAATTTTGAGTGCAATCGCAATCAAGTACATCCAAGAGCCATTTAACTGTCTGAAGACCCTCTTTATTATGTAGCACTGTGTACTTTCTAAGTCCTGTTTGTTCTAAGTTTGGATGTTGGTTTGATTTTTTTTATTTTATATATTCATTTTTTTGCCTCTACCTGGAAAAACAAACACGCATCTACTGTATAATGGTCTGTGAGTGAGATTTGCGCTGTGTGCCACTCTTCACAATGTTTGCTGCAGAGTCAATAAACACGCTGGGTCATATTCCTTATCTTCAATCCAGTTTCATCTGGGTGTGTATTTATTTTTATTTCTTTTTCATGCTTGGGGCCCAAAAAGCTCTGCCTTGGACGTGGTCCTCATACTTATTGCATCTCTACACACATTTATCTTTCACCAGCTGTCAGATCACAGTCCCAGTCTGTTTGCGCTGGACAGTAATATGTATTAGTAATGCTTAATGGGCTTGGTGCATGTGCTTATGTTCATAAGTTATATGTTTCCAAATATGATGCACTTAGAAATGTTTTTATGCTTAGCAGCATCAAATCTTGAAAATTTGTCTTGTTCGAGACTGCCACATCATTATTAATATTATTATTATTATTCTATTTTGATTGATTAATTGATTGATTGATCAACTAGATTGATTAACTAGTGTTGTACAATTCTGAGAAAAAAAAATCCCCTGACATGAATAATCAAACCAATTGATCAGTTTACAAGTCAAGCAACTTGTTTTGTGTCAGTGGGTAGTTCTTGACCAGTCTATTCTGTTATATAGAGCAAAGGTCTGTCCACCAAACTAAATGTGTAGACAAAAGAATTCCATAAAAACAAAACATGACAAAAGGTTTGACTCTTTTATTTATTTATTTATTTATTTATTTATTGCTGTTGTTGAAACCGTTGAATTTAGTTATTCATAAAATCAAACCAACGGCTTCCGGTGAGAGTTAATCTAACTAGAAATGAGCCAATATACCGTCATATGATATCATAATGCTGGTTTCGCCAGCTAATTCAGCGCTTCAGTGAGTCGATGGTACAATAACCTGAGGAAGCAGTCGAGACTCTGAATGAAGAACTGATCTGCCAGAGATAAGCTCATGCATCAGCGGAGCACTGAATGAAGGTGCAAAATTAAAGTTTTCATGGAATTTCATGGTTTAAGTAAACATTGATGAAGACTGGTTTATTAATTTTATAATTAATTTTATACATGTAAAAATCTGTGTTTAATAATTGCTGGGTGTTGTAGTAAGATAATTGCATATACATTATATTGCATGACTATGTTAGGATGCTAATAGAGCCAAAGGCAAACAGTCCAAATGAATTAGTTTGTACACTGAATTTTACCGTTAATAATGTTAGTAATGTTCAGTTTTTGCATAGAAAAATCTGTTAACGTTCCTTAGACAAATAGACACTTGACATAAAGACATTACATACATGCTACAACTGATCTGAATATAAGAAATAATTATATTAATCTTTTTTTATTATTATTTTTTTTTTTGGTGTAAAAACTCTTTAAGTATCCCTACATTTAAAAAAATATAGTAATTTATAATGAATAGTGCAGTGTTTTAAACTATACTATAGTAAAGTTAGTGCGTTATACTGAATATAGTATTTACAACTCTTTGTTAGCGAATTCTACAGCATACTGTAGTATTAATAATTATAGTAAGTAAGTAAGCTAAAATGTATTATACTTTAGTTTTATGCAAGTAAACTGTGGTGTTTTACTCCAAGTGCTCCAGTTTCCTCCATAGCCCAAAGACATGCGGTATAAGTGAATTGGATGAACTAAATTGGCCATAGTGTTCATTCTGCTGTGGCGACCCCTGATAATCAGGAAATAAGCCAAAGGAGAATGAATGAATGAATGAAGGAAGGAAGGAAGGAAGGAAGGAAGGAAGGCTGATTCATTTACATTTAATTGAACATGAAAGCAAAGAAATAGTAAAAAAATAAAGAGGGTGGGGGATCTATGAAATATGCTTTTAATAATGGGTTTAAACACAAATGTGTGACAAGAATGTGTGAATATAGCCACCTTCTAATGGCAAAAAAAAAAAATAATTATTCTATTTTTATAATCACTCTTAATAAAAACACAACTCCCGTTGTATGTGTCATCGGAGTGGAAAAGCCCTGCCCATTAGCGACAATCTCTGCCTCATTAGCATAAACAGCCATCATCAACATTTACAAAAACCATGAAATTCCATGAAAACTTTAATTTTGCACCTCTATTCAATGCTCCGCTGATGCATGAGCTTATTATTGTACCTGCCGAAGATAATGTCAGCGACTACAGGCATCATAACGGTGGACTTTTAGGATGCAAAAATGCACAACAGTTTTTTCTGAGCCACTTCTTTTGATTTTTTATGTTTTTCACTGAAATAATGTTCGTCCTGTTGTGAATCTGCCACTATGCTGACACATAGGTGTTTGTAGGTCTGCCCTCTTTTGTGGTCTGGGATATTCAATCTGATTCAATTCCCTTTTATTTGTATAGCGCTTTTACAGTGTAGATTGTGTCAAAGCAGCGTCACATAAAAGGTCATAGTAAATTGGAACAGTGTAGTTTTTAGTGTTTAAGTTCAGTTCAGTTTAGCTCAGTTCAGTGTGGTTTAAAAATCACCACTGAGAGTCCGAGGATAGTGGTCTGAGTGCACAATCTCATTTGAATTTCAAGAGTTCACACTTAGATATGCTTGGTGTTATTAGCAGATTTGGCATGCTGTACCGGGAGAGAACCCTGAGCTCAGAGATAATTGAGCCCAAGGCCCCGCCTGGTCAATAAGCATATAAAGGGGGCCCGAGATCAGGTAGGTCCCGAGAGCTCCCCCTGGAAAAGGGAGGAAAATGAGAAGATGGGGTGGAATCGGTGTATTTATTGTATGCTTGGATCAATCTGACTGGATTATTACTGATTGCGGATGAGAAGCCAGCCGTGATCAATCATATCACATGCTCCTCTTAAAATTAGTTTATAAAACTTCACTTAAAGTGTCAATCACCAAAACAGCACAATTTAGAGATCAAAGTCCAAAAGAGGCATTTTCAAAAAGTTATACAAATAATTTGAGCTGAAACTTCACACACACACACGTTCATGAGAGACATATTTAATCTTGTGAAAAAAGGGGTATAAAAAGGGGCATAATATGTCCCCTTTAAAGACATGGTAGTGTAACTTCTGCTTTTCTGCAAGAAAACCTTTAAAAATACCTTGAATTCACAATGGTCTGCATCACACAGTCTTGTACAGAATCATTTTTCTCACAGTCGATCCACTCAACCTCTGCCTGTGAGACCCATTTGTTACACAATGCAGCTAAATGATTGGGTGGATGAAACGTTTTGTGGCTGCGGCTCTCCAGTTGCCAACTTAAAACTTCCACAAAGATTTTCAGGGCCAAGTGATGAAGTTTTAATGATGCACGGTACAACTGAAATTCAGCACAAAACAACCAATAGCGCCTCATGCTTCAGTAGAGACTTCAGTGTATCAATCGATGTCAGAGCTGAACCTGATTAGTGCACTTTAACCTGAACTCTCATTCATCCGTCAACTGGACATCCTCCTTAAACTCCTCTTCCTGTAATAAATGTAGCTCTACAAGGCACTTTTCTGCCATTCCCCTTGTCTCTGCTCCATCACCGAAACACAATCAAGCCTCTTTGAATTTACAGGTAACCCTGTCAAAATGGCGTTCAAGTTCCAGTTGTTTAGAGGCTGTTAAAAACACAACAGCTCATTACACACACTTCACTGCGTTAATGAAAACACTGAATGGCAGCTTGTTTTTTAAAAACGTGTCCATAATAGCCTTTTAACATTTTTTATTATTTGTTTTAAAGATGTGACTGGCAGTGAAGGCCACTTTCTTATGCTGACATGCCTCGCAATATTCTAGCTCAGGTTTGCTAATGTTAATTAGCACAAAGAGCCTCATCAATCAGCCTCGCCATCAAACTCTCTCTCTCTCTCTCTCTCTCTCTCTCTCTCTCTCTCTCTTCAGAGAAGATTGGATTTTTTATGAGCAGCAATTGAAATGCAACAATCCATACTCAAGTGTACTATATGAGGAGCTAGGTATGTTTGAGTAGAAGACATTTTAAGAAATATAAATATATATAGAGCAAAATAGCAAGAGGTGTGGGTTGGGACCCGAAAATCAGTGACCAACGGATTAATAAGGCAAAATATTAAATAGGTAGGTAAATAATTTAATTAAATTAAAATTTAAATAAAACTTAAATTTTAAAACATCAAATAGGTATTTTCAACCAGGAGCTTATAAACAGAAAGGGAACAATAAAAATATTCAAAATAAAACAGTGGTTAATAAAAACTCTTTGACAATTTTAGTAAGAGTAATGATTAAGATATATTATTATGGTACATATAATGATTATGGTACATATATTATTCATTAATTCATTTTCTTTTCGGCTTAGTCCCTTTATTAATCAGGTGTCCCCACAGAGGAATGAACCGCCAACTTATCCAGCATATGTTTTACGCAGCGGATGCCCTTCCAGCCGCAACCCAACACTGGGAAACACCCACACATTCTTACACACACACTCACATACACTACAGCCAATTTAGCTTATTCAATTCACCTGTACCGCATGTCTTTGGACTCTGAGGGAAACCAGAGCACCTGGAGGAAACCCACGCAAACACAGGGAGAAAATGCAAACTCTACACAGAAATGCCAACTGACCCAGCCGAGACTCAAACCAGCGACCTTCTGGCTGTGGGGCGATTGTGCTACCCACTGCGCCACCATGCTGCCCCTCATATATTATTTTTGTTATATACAATATACTTTTGAAGGTAAACTTATTAGTCCTCCTGTTTAATTGTAATTCTTTTTAAATAATCCCAAAGTGATGTTTAACCAAGCAATGACAGCAACGACGCACAACATTTCACTTTCTTTACATTTATTTTAAATTTGTTCCTTTGAGGAAAGTTTCTTTTTTCTTTTAAATTGATTTTAGTTTGGCTGGAAGGAATGGATGAATGAATGAATGAATGATTGAACCCAATGAAGCCTTTTAATTGCACTTTAAAGTCCCTGTGAACAGAAGCTGCAATCATTATTTATTTATTTATTTATTTTATTTTTTTTTTGTATTGTGATGCAGTTCCTAGAGAAACGGAATCTTAAATGAGCAAACAGTGGCTTGTTTTTTCTACTGCTGGCTTAATGACTTAGTACAGTAGGCATTTCATTCACAAAGAGCGGGAAAGGGGTTTTAGAGGAGTCATTACAACCTAACAGACTCCTGCTCACCATTTCTGTTTGTAGTCAAAACTGACAGTTGGAGAAACGTTAGCCACGCACATTACCTCAAAATCACATAATCTGATGAATTAACAGAAAACAAACAGGAAGGGCATTTTCAGATTTTATTTAAAGATTAAAAGGGCAAACTTTTTTTCTTACTGACATGCACAGATGAATTGCTTAAAACGAAACTACAAAAGGAGCTGACAAAATCATATGGCTAGTTTGATTTCTTGGAGACTTTAAGTTAAATACTAGTATCTCGCAAAATAACTAATAAATTGTTACATTATTGTCATCGTGCAAATACTTAAATAGTTATTTAAACTATTATGTTTGAAAATATGTTCAAAAAATACTCTCCTCATGAGAAATATAAAAAGAGGCAAAAAAATAATAATCACTGGAGGGTTAATTTTGGTTTCAGTTGATTGGAAATAAAATTTTGACCGATAGATGACAATGACATGAGTTTCTTTTTGAAGGTTCCTTTTATGATCCCGTTTTACATGTTATAGCCAAAACAATCTCACTGCAATTCCTAACTTTTTGGTTTAGTGGCTAATTCGTATGAATTCGTACGATCTAATTTAGTACGATTTGCTCATCCCCCAATGACGGTTGGGTTTAGGGGTGGGGTTATGTGCCACGCCTCCGTTTTGAAATCGTACAATTTCGTACGAATGAGCTCGTACGAATTAGCCACTAAACTGACAAAACATAAAATACTTACGTTTTCTCGTGAGATCAGGCTGGTTATAGCACATAATTAACGTCATTAAATCAATTAACGTCATTGCGTCACCACGGTATCCACATTTTCTCTGGAGTTTCATGTGATTTCAGGTGTTTAATTTTTAATTTGTCGAATTTAACTGCAGTTTGGCACTTTCACTTTCATTCAGGAACATTTAATTAATGCATGAACTGCTGGAAGAGTGTAGTTTTAATGGAATTTGATACAGCATGCCATATGGAAAAAAACCTCTGCATTTCAGGATGTGGACCTTCTCGGTAGGTGCAGAGAATAGTGTCAAACAGCTGTGTGTCTTTAAACTATCCTGTCGCAAAATGCGATGAAATCCTACATGACAGTAATACTTTGATCGGGGTGTTTAGATGTTTGTACTGCACTTGTGACTAAATGTGAATAAAATTGGCACTCTCCACATGTCTTAATTCGATTTCTGTTCAGTTTGATTATGTCCTTAATCGGATTAAATTAATCAAAAATTGCTGTTTACATGGTAGACTTTTAATCAGTATTGCCTTAATCGTATTAAAATCGCATTATCTGTGTCCATGTAAACATACTCAGTGTCAATTTCAATAATGAAGAATAGACAAACCTTCATTACAGAAACTCATTTGTGCACAAATTTTGCTGAGAAATATCCTTATTGTTTATTTCTCTGTCTCTCACATTCACACACAGAAAGAAAATGAGGTATACCATTTATTTTTTTCTCTCACTGTCTCTTTAGGAACTTTCCTCCTCTTTCCTGAGGCAAACCCTGATGATTAATCGCGCAATTCAGCGAAAGTGCTACATAAGATGTTTACGCCATCAAACATCACATTCATTTTTCATGGTCAGCAGCCATGTCACTAAACTCCCTATAGATCCCTCCCATCCAGCAGCCCTAAAAAACCCAACTCACCCACTTCTCAGAAACAAGCCAGACTAGGATTAAATGAAAGGCTGGTGTTCTAAAACTGGCGTGAATGTGTGGGTGTATGTGTGTGTGCGTGTGTATTCAGCTTGACAGATTCAAACGCTATGACTGGAGCCAGACTGTAAATTAGACTTTCCTCCGCTGCAGGGAGACTAAATAATTTGGCGTTAATGCCATTTGAGCAACTTTTTGAAGTAATTATTGGTCAATTGGACCAATTTATATAGTGCTGAGTGGACTGGGAGTTTACACAGACCTGGGAATACTGACAGCTTGAGTAAATGAGAGCACTGGACAAGCGAATCAAAGGGTGATGAATGGAACATTTGCTTTTTAAATAACCTGTTAGTGTGGAAACTCTGTCCATTCGCCGCAATTACGTAAGCCATAAAGATTTACAAATGAGATGTGGTCAATAGCTGTATTGATTAGACTCTCTCTTTGTCCTTAGATATCCTGCCTCGCATAACCTTCTATACAAAGATTATTATTATATATTTTTTTTCTTGTACTCCTTAGAAGTACAGTATTCCATTGTACTCCAACGTAAATAGTGACCAAATACATAAATACATTTATAAATGTAAATATTTGAAAGGCTTTTATTTATAATAAAACTATAACTATATTATGCTGCATTTTTAGGGGGTGATATCTTGGCTTACACATTTTAATAAATATGGATCAAACTAATTATATTTAATCTAGAAAATACTTAGATTTAAGTATATGATAACAGCGGCACGGTGGCTCAGTGGTTAGTACTGTTGCCTCACAGCAGGACACTGGTTCGAGTCCCAGCTGGGCCAGTTGGCATTCCTGTGTGGAGTTTGCATGTTCTCCCCATGTTTGCATGGGTTTCCTCTGGTTGGTCCGGTTTCCCCCACAGTTCAAAGCAACCCTGGTTCATTCTGAAAATGTACTGCTATATACATTTCTGGAGAGCACCAAATACGTCCCAGGAGCTACGCTTTTTTTTTTTTTTTTTTTTTTTTGCAGTTTTTATTTTCGCAAATCCATTTGAGGACACTGTGTACACTTTTTGAGATTTCAAAGGCCACTGTCGATTGACTGACTGACTGACTGACTGGCTGATCAACTGACCCACCCTCCTCTTTCCCTAAACCCAACCGAGTGCTTCCCACAGGTTTGAAGTATACTTGCGGTGGTAGCCGGATTGAAGAAATAAATGGTCAACTACATGCGACAAACAAAACAATGATATTTGTATTTATTATGACACTTTTATACCCCTTTTCTTTTCAATGGATTAAAGTAATTTTAAAAAGTTGTTGAATTCTCTCTCTCTCTTGCTAAAGTTGCTTTATTGCATACCTGTCAACATTGGGATGTGAAAATAATAAGGGATATTCCTCCCATTACTAAATATGTTCTTCTGGAGCTGTTTGTTTCACTGTAAATAATCAGTTAAATGATAATTAATATGTTTCACTTATAATTATTATTATTATTCACAAAAGAAAAAATAAATATAATACATTAGCAGCAAATAAATTAAGAAACAGCTCAGATAAATAAAATTAATAGCTATTATAAAGAAAGAGAATCAAGTTATCAAATCGCATTAATCTTTTATTTACTGTATAACTTACACATTCTGATTAAAGAGCAACGAATGAATCTCATTATTTTTTTTTTTCGGTTGATATACATTAAATAACAGAGCTGATTTTTTTTTTTTTTTTTTTTAGTGCACACATATAACGTTATAATGAAAGCATTGGATTGCTTTCCTAACTGTTTATGCTCATTTAGGACAAAATTGTCTGTGTTTGAAAAAAAAAAAACACCAAGATAGACACCTTTAGATGTCATTAATATTAATTATGTGTATATGTGTGTTCAAAAATGCACCCAAAACCCAGACTTTCGCTCTGCTTCAAATCGCCTGTACAAAATCCGTTTAGGAAACAGGGTCTATTTATCACTATGAAGCACATCAGCTGGCAGTCACGCACCGCTTTGTGACTGTTTTGAAGACTGCATAGGAGGGCGACGGCACCTGTAATGAAAAGGAAGGGAATCTCATTGTTTTATATTTATTTCAAAGTGTTTTCATGCCTAAATAAAGCGAAAGCACAGAACAGACTCACATTTAAGAGCAAGGGGCGACCCCTGGTGGTTCGGCAATATGGTTTGCGTATAGGGAGGATCGGCCCTTCAATGTTTATTGCCACCCTTCAGAAAAAGACTGAAAATACGGGAGAAATACGGGAAAATGTCAATGGGATGGTAGCGGGATAGAACTGTAAAATACAACAGAATCCCAGGAAAAACAGGAGGGCTGACAGGTATGCTTTATTGGCATGACATTTAGTACAGTATTGTCAAAGCATTTTAGATATGTACAAAGTATGCAATATATTAACATATTTAAATTAATCAAATATGCAGCAAATGAGAAATAAATGACCGAAAAAATAGACATTATTTAAAAAAATATTTATATAATAATTACTAGTATAAATAAAATAAAAAGTGTAGATCATTTAAATAAGGCAAATTAGTTGATTAACCATTTCTAATGGTGTACAAATACTTTTCAGCCAGTATATTTTGTTCTCTCCGAGTAGTAAAAGTTTATCTGAGTTGTTTATTAAACGATTAGTCATTTAATGTTTCTCTCGCAGCTGTGCATGCAGTCAGCTTAAAAAATACATACAAACTATGGCAACTTTAGAAAGGAGATTCAGAAACTATGGTCGGATGCATTTTGGGGCAAAAAGTGCATCTCTGTGGGTCTGCAGAGCACATGTTGGCAGTTGTTGCACACACAGAACTAGCAGTAGAAAACGTGCAGAGCGAGAGTAGATTTTCCACTGGTTAATCAATCGTGAATGTTTGGCTTTCTTGGGCAGATACAAAAAAACTGTAAAAGCATGATAATAATAGTATTATCCATGTGTCACCACCAAATATACTTCGGCCACCGTTAATATACTTGATAAAGTCTATGTATGGGAAGCACTGCAACCAATAGTGTTTTCAAAAGCACCGATTGACCCGCCTACCCACTTCCCTAAACCCAACCGACAGTTTTCAAAAGCAGTCCAGAAAAAGAAAAGCCCTTGTCTGATTTCTCCACATTTTCAAATATTCCATGTTCTCACCCTTTTATTAACTTTTTTATTGTATATTTTGGATTTAGTTTTTGTCTTACTCGCTTTCTGGAACCATTCTTCACTAGACTCGGACCCCGTCATCATGATTAACTCCTCTCTGCGTCTCAAGTCCACCAATGTACATGGCGAGCTAACTGTGGGAATGGGAAAGTCGTTCATACGAAGGTAAGCAGTCAGCTGAAAAGCCCAAATAGGAACAGCATCATACCATCCTGAGCGTTCGTTTTAAAGATAAAATACAGCCAAACGTACTTCTGACTACATAATTCACAATCTTCAGAAACATATATAGGGCTATGTTTTCAGAATGATGTGGTCTATGTGGTCCAATGACATGCGCTATAGGTGAATTGGATTAACAAAATTGGCCAATTGGCCAAAATTGGTGTACTGTATGAATGTGTGTGTGTGAATGTGAGTGTTTGGTAATCAGTAACTGAGTATCCTTGATAATCAGGGACTAAGCTGAAGTAAAATTAATGAATCGAGCCTATATTAATGTGTGTATGTGTGTTTCTGAGTGTGCTTAACCTTATGCTCAGTTACTGTAACACATAACATATATTATGAAATAATTCTGTTTACAGTATCTTACTGTTCAAGCTAAACAGAAATGCAATTGCATCTTTTAAAAGTAAAGCATAGCTAATCTTTCAGTTGTAAAGCTATTTTACAGTATTTTTGTGCAAAGTGATTGGCATATTTAAAAAATGTCACCTCACTTATAGAAAAAAAAATAAAATAAAACAATTGCAATATTACCACAGATGACAAATATCTCACACATATTACATTGCTTGCCACTTCTAACACAACTGGACCAAAGAATGATTTATGCAAGGTATTAGCACAATAATATATTAGTTTTGTTCTTTTTTTGTTTTTTTCATTGACTGTGTGATGCTCACACCGTTAACAAAATGTCTGAAAGAGGTCTGTGAATTTGCATAGTGGCCCTTAGAGAGACTGTAAATGTCCTCTGTACACAAATGAAGCAGGAGGAGAAGAGAAGAGTGTTTCATGTATGTCTCAGAGGAGTACATATATTTCATCCAGCATGCAAATTCAGTCAAAGTTAAAGCATGTTTCTTGTTTCCTCCAAGGCATAGCGATCTCAGATTCAGCTCTGCTTTTGTTCTGCACCTTTGCTCTTCTGTTTTAGGTGCACATCAGTTGGGTTTTATTGGTGAGTCTAAAAATTAACAGCTCTATCAGCAGAATTTTATATGGAGTGAAACAGTGTCACTTTCGGCCATAGAGGCAGTGCCTTAATCTGCTCTGCCGTCTGCTCACATCCAGTTCTATGATCTGTATCATGGCTCTTTTGCTCTGATTAGTACAATGTGCTTGCATCTTGTTACCTGGTTCTTGGCTGAGCTTTATCCCCTGATCCGCGTTTGCTTGACTGTGCTGAACTGCCAAAGTTGTCATCCAAAGCCTGATCCAGTGTCTCTACAGTCCCTGCCAGAGCCATTGCCATCGTAATACACTGTGGGAACACTTCTTCAATTCATTTACAGTAGAGCTCGGGACAGGGGACAAATGTAGGATTTCAGGCTTGCCTGCAAATGAACTGAAGACTGAGGGTGGTTGGTTATAATTTACACATTCACAACTTTCCAAATCCAATTGGCTTAAAAAAGAAAGAAAATAAAACATGTGCTTTTCTATGAAGTAGAATAAAGAAGGGGTTCCCAAACTTTTCAGTCTGCAACCCCTAAAATAACAATGCCCGTGACTCGCAACCCCTCAGTTTATAACCTGAGATGGTTATAAATATATAAGCCTTGCACAAAACAGTGCATACATAACAATAGGCCCAAGTCTATTTATGGTTTAATTTTGGAGAACGCCACTCAGAGGCCATCCTCAATGTTCAGTTGTGGCCTGTATTTATTTTGAATGTAAGAGAGTCCAGTAAAGGTGTCAGAAAGTTTAACATGGTGCCACAAAATCAATGTGCTGCATCTGACGCTATTGCTGTGTCTTTAATATATCGTAATCATCCCAGGGGTCCCAGGCTGATGGCTCTTTATTTGTATGTTGTTTTATGATGTGTCTTATTAACATGTTGATAATGTTACGATTAGCTAATATTTTGTTATTCTGTAGGTTATGGATAAAATATCGTAATTATAATAGTTTGATAAAATCTCATTGTCCCGACCCACTCAGAGTCCTGACCCCCATATTTGGAATGACTGGAATAAAGCACAAAGTATATATCAGTTTTTACATACATGTTAAGGTAGATTTATTTGTTTATTTGTAAATGGAATTTTAATTTTTCATGAAATCTATAGTTTCTTGTTTAAAGACTTGAAACAAGTTATAATAATGGGTTTAAAAATAATTTGAAATATATTATATCATAATTACTGGCATATTTACACATTTATTTCCTTATTTTAATTTATTTTTAAAATAATTTTTAATCTTTTTAATCTGTGAATGTGTGTATTTATTAAGTCATTTTTTGTATAACTCGTTTTATAATTGTAATTCATTCTCAAAGTTGTATTATTATTATAAGGTTGTTTTAATCCCACTTATGTTTAGTTAATTGCTTTTATACTGATGTGATTATAAAGTTAATAATATGCAATTATTCATATTAATTATTTTATATTAATGAACAAAACACAGCATTCATTTTTGCGAATTTGTAGTATTTCTAAATATGCCTGCAATAAATTATTATTTTGATTGTGAAAAGTGGCTCAGTGGTTAATTCACTGGTTCATATGTGTATGTGTATATATGTATATGTGTGTGTGTGTGTGTGTGTGTGTGTTTATATATATAATATATATATGACAATAAATATTTTTTTCATAGTTTTTTCATGTGTGCGCATGTGTATACGTATCTATAACTATTATAATATATATAATAAACTACTAAATACATTGTCAAGTACATGTGTGGCATGATTAAAAATGTCCCTAAGTAGTTTAAAACAATGCTTAAACATTGTGTTGCTTATAACTTTTGAAGTGAAAAAGCATAGCAATTGAGGACCCTGCACAACAATTAAGGAGCCCCTATTATGCATGAAGAAGGGTCATATTTTGGTTTTGGGGGTCTCCAACAACAGGCTGATTATGCATGCAAGGTCAAAAAACACTTTCATTGTCTTAAAATATGCATTATTTTTACCTAATTATCCCAACGAGTTTGTATGTTCTCCCTGTGTTTGGATGGGTTTCCTCTGGGTGCCCCAGTTTCCCCCACAGTCTAAAAACATGCGATATAGGTGAATCGAATAAAGTAAATTGACCATAGTGTATGAGTGTGTGTGTGTCTGAGTGTGTATGGGTGTTCCCCAGTACTGGGTTATGGGTGGAAGGGTATCCACTGTGTAACACATATGCTGGAATAGTTGGTAGTTGGTGGTCCGATGACCCACTTTGTTGTGATTGGTCAACTGCATTAAGCGTGAGACAGAGAGAAATGCCCACCATGGCCTATCAACAATTTAGTCAGAATGCAGAGCATAGGTGTGAGCATACTTACCAACACTCCGTCTCCTGTATTTCAGACCCATCTCCTGCTACCCTCCCGTTTTGTTATTTCTCCCATAAAACTACCGTAATTTCAACCTCACCCCCCCACCCTCCCTCAGCATTTTTGTACAGTCTGTGAAACTTTAGTATAGTATCCGATCGCAGTGGCTGCCCGAAACATGCTTCATGATATAGTTACTAACACCTCAGTACACAGTACTCAGTTCTCAACAGTGTTATTCAGACACCTCACCCCCGAACCTAACCCCCACGGTCTCCTGGATTTTCAGGGAGAAATGTTGGCAGGTATGTGTGTGAGGTAGGTATGCACGAGTGCATTAAAGCAATGCAGTTAAACACCAGCATATACTCTATTCTTAACCATGACACACATTAAGTATTAATGCACACAGTGGCAAAAGTTATTTTGAAACTTGACTGCCACACTTGTGTAGGAACCACTGTAGGTGGCCATAGCAACGACAAATAGCAGAGGATCGCGAGCTCACAAACGTATTTAAATCCGTAAACAAAGCGGCACACGTCACGTTTTTAATGTGGCTTTAGATGGTATATACAAAAATAAAGAGTTAACCAGATACAGTACAAGCGGTTACAAGTAACAAAACACAATTAAATACATACTTTGCAAGCTAGAGAAAACAAGGAGGCAACCATTTTAATCCCACTTACTTACACTTGTGAAATGAAGTAAGAAACTGATCCATGAACTGTGTACTGTAAAGTTCCTGTCAAGCTTTGCAAAGTCCCATATAGTCTTTTCTGATCCTACCTTTAACAAACGGCCGACGAATCCCATGAAGATTGCTGAAGCACTCATCAGAAAATTGACAGGAACGCAGCACAAGCCTGGGGCTATAATGCTGAGGAATTTTTGCAAACCATTAACTTTACCTCACACTTCAGAACACAGCGTCTTCAGCCGGGAACTGCTACAGTGTTCTTCTTTTTCTTGCTACAGTGTTTGTGGGTGGGGCCACATGCAATAAATAGGTGGGGCTTAAGTTCCGTATCAACGTCACGCTGGCACGGCTAAAGACTTGTTATCAAGACGATTGAAGCACTATGAGTCGACTCTTTTATAGATGAATCAATAGTTTTAAACATGGTGCAATTTCCGATTTAAGCCTTAGCTGGATATTTCACTTCACTTAGAGCTGTTACACGCTGCATGGAAGGTCATTTTCAAAAACCCATAATCTTTAAGTATTGTACCTTTGACTGCACATGCCATCAATTGAAGTACACTATAAATTGCTGTGAGTTTAACGGTGTCAACGTATACTTTGTTTTTAAGTGCCAAAATGCAAAATGAACAAATAAGCAATAATTTGGGACTGTATAATGACACATGGGTGAGTAAATGATTGCCGAATTGCTTCAGATGGGATTTATTGGTGGTGGTCTGCCTGAGCTGAATCTGCTCTAACATTATGTAAATCCCTGAGCTGCACTACTGATCCAGACAGGAGAAGAGTTTGTTGTTCAGGCCCCCAGAGGCCGCTACCTCAGCTTAAACCCCACAGTCAGGCAGAAAGAGTCTGTGCATGCATATAAACAAACACACACACACAGACTCACACACATACAACCTTGAATCCAAAGCAACCAGAATTAAACTAGCATTTTCTTGTAATATCTCAATTCTGGCATTGAAAGAGTAATTGTTTCATGCATCAAATAAATCTTGACCAATGCATTTTTTGTGTTTAAATGTTTTAGTCTCACTCATACAACACAGCGTATGCTAGACTTTCTTTTTTCTTTCTTTTTTTACGCCTGAGTCAGTATTTCTGTTTTCTTTTCATGTCTCCCCAGCATGCCACCAGGAGAGAGTGATTTGATAGGCCGGAGGTGTATTTCATGTGCAGCATCAGAAGTTACAGCTGAACTACAACAGTATGATGCATCACGGGAGAAACAAACTAGTCACAACTTTTTTCTAAGAAAAACTTAGAAAGTTGGTCACACATGCATCGTTCAAACCATGTTGCTTCCCCTCAGGTAGTAGAGCTTGCACGTGTATGCACACCACTTCTGCTATTTTGCTATATTGACAAGCAAAAAGACTATATAATTGGATTATACACACAATAATATTTGTGTATGCATGTCTAGTGAAATTCTAAACTAGAGAACAAGGTATATTTCAAGGTCAATTTGTCCTACTTATAGTTAAGTGAAAGAGCATATTTCATGAGCTATGAGTTTCTTAACGTGATGCACATTATATAAAGAATAAAAAAAAATTTTAAAAACTGCTTTAATACTGACATAAAAACTGATCAAAATGAAGGAAAAGCAATAATTGTGGGACAAAGAAAGATTACAATTAAAATGTAAAAATGTTACAGCAGACAAAATTGGTGTAAAGAGCCTTACATTGAATAACTACATCACTAGCCTCTCATGGGACATCACCAGCCTCTGACAGGACATCACAAAACATCACTAGAGCCTCACAGTACATCACTAGCCTCCCACAGGACATTACTAGTGTCTTACGGGACATTACTAGCCTCTCACAGAACATCTCGAGTGTCTTACAGGCCATTACTAGCCTCTCACGAGACATCACTAGTGTCTTGTGGGACATCCATAGACTCTCATGGGACATATTACAGGATATCAATAGTGTCTCACAGGACATCACTAGTGTCTCATGGGACATCACTAGTGTCACACAGGACATCACTAGCCTCTAATGGGACATCAATAACCTTTCACGGGACATCTTACAGGACATCAATAGTGTCTTACAGGACATCACTAGTCTCCACAGGACATCACTAGCCTCTTACAGGACATCTTACAGGACATCAATAGTCTCTAACAGGACATCACTAGCCTCTTACAGGACATCTTACAGAACATCACTAGTGTCTCACCGGACAATACTAGCCTTTCACGGGACATCACTAGTTTTTTCTAGACATAACATAGGACATCACTAGAGTCTCATAGGACATCACTACTCTCTCACTAGACATATAGGATGTCACTAGTGTCTCACAGGACATCACTAGTGTCTCACAGGACATCACTAGTGTCTCACAGGACATCACTAGTGTCTCACGGGACATCACTAGCCTCTCACTGTACATATTATAGGACATCACTAGTGTCTCAGAGGACATCACTAGTGTCTCATGGGACATCACTAGCCTCTCACTGGACATATTATAGGACATCACTAACCTCTCACTGGACATATTATAGGACATCACTAGTTTCTCACAGGACATTACTAGTATCTCATGGGACATCATTAGTCTCCACAGGACATCACTAATATCACATGGGACATCACTAGCCTCTCACAGTACATCACGAGTGTCACATGGGACATCACTAGTCTCTCATAATAGGACATCACTAGTGTCACACGGGACATCACTGGTCTCCACAGGACATTACTAGTGTCACGCAAGACATCACTAGCCTCTCATGGGACATCAATAACCTTTCACGGCACATCTTACAGGACATCACTAGTCTCCACAGGACCTCACTAGTCTCTCGTAGGAATTCACTAGTCTCTCATAGGACATAAGTAGTCTCTAACAGGACATAATTAGCCTCTTATGGGACATCTTATTGGACATCAATAGTGTCTCAAATGACATTACTAGTCTCTCACGGGACATAACTAGTGTCTCACAGGACATCACTGGTGTCTCACAGTACATCACTAGTGTCTCACAGGACATCACTAGTGTCTCACAGTACATCACTAGTGTCTCACAGGACATCACAAGTGTCTCACTGGGTTAGTGTAAGATGAGTAAGCCTGCACAGGAGCAACACTATGAAAAAAGCTATGCTGAAGAATATCTAAATATGTAAAGTAACTGAATATGTAAAGCATTATTATGATTTTATATGTTAAACATTTAAATGACACTATATCTGTAGGAAGCATTCAGTAGAGTGAGTGACATATTATTAAATTAATATACCATCATGACAATGTACTGTATGTAAACACATATAACCATACTAGAGGAATTTAGCGAAAGCAACACTGGATTATAGACCTGAGCTAGCAGGGCTGAGAGCCAAGAATAACAGGACCACCTAAACATATACTTGACCTTTCAGTAAATACCTCCTTAGATGGTCACAGGTACATAGAGGTGGGGCAAAAATCTGTATAAAAGCAGGATCATGGACAAAAACTATTCAGATGGTCTAGGGGAGACTCCAGGTTGTCCTGATGGGCTGTTTTCAGACATCTTAACTTTAGGTTTCAATAAAGTCTATGTTTCTGGTGTTCAAAACCTCCAGTCGGATCGTAGTTAATGAATGGAAAGGTCGGGTACCTACGACATGTCTAAAAGGACATCATCACTTGTGTCTCACAGCATATCACTAGTTTCTCACAGGACATCACTAGCCTCTCGTGGGACATCACTAGCCTTTCACGGGAAATCTTACAGGACATCAATAGTGTCTAACAGGACATCACTAGTGTCTCACAGGACATCACTAGCCTCATACAGACATCACTAGTTTCCACAGGATATCACTAGCCTCTCACAGGTCATCACTAGTGTCTCACAGGAAATCAATAGCCTCTCATGGGACATCACTAGCCTTTCATGGGACATCTTACAGGACATCACTAGTGTCTCACAGGACATCACTAGCCACTCACGGGACATCATACTGTCTCATGGAACATCACTAGCCTTTCACGGGACATCTTACAAGTCATCACTAGTGTCTCACAGGACATCACTAGCCTCTCACTGGACATGATAGTGTCTCACAGAACATCACTAGCCTCACACAGAACATCACTAGGGTCTCACAGGACATCACTAGTTTCTCACAGGACATCACTAGTGTCTCATGGGACATCACTAGCCTTTCATGGGACTTTTTACATTACATCATACTGTCTCAAGGGACATCATTAGCCTCTCACGGGACACCATACTGTCTCACTGGACATCAGTAGCCTCTCACAGAACATCACTAGTATCTCACAGGACATCACTAGTTTCTCACAGGACATCACTAGTGTCTCATGGGACATCATTAGCCTCTCACAAGACATCACTTTCCTCTCACGGGACATCTTGCAGGACATCAATAGTGTCTAAAAGGACATCACTTGTGTCTCACAGGACATCACTAGCCTCTCATGGACATCACTAGCCTTTCGCGGGACATCTTACAGGACATCACTAGTGTCTCTCAGGACATCACTAATCTCCACATGACTACACTAGCCTCTCACAGACATCACTGGCCTCTCACTAGACTCTTCAAGCAAGTTGTCTATTGCTATCTTAGTTAATCAGGGGCGTTTCACATCGATGCTTAATTTTTTAACACCTGTTTCTGATCACTTCAAGTTACAGGGAAAGGCAAAGATCAATGAACAATGCAGACAGCCAATAAAAGTAATTGGCAATCTCTCCTCCCTTTTTAACGCTGTTTTCCACCCTACCCCTCTTCTGCCATCTGGTTGCATCATGAGTTATGATCAGCACAATAGAATCAAATTAAATTAATCAAACGTTGTTAGTCTGAGCATTCAAATTGATTTACAAGCCTCGCTCTGAACTATAAACATAGCAGTGTCAACGAAGACATCTCTCTCTTTGGGTTTGAGTTGGTAGCCTGCTGCGCTCCTCCACCTTCCTTTCTCTCTCTCTCTTTCTCTCTCTCCTTCAATTTGTTCGCTCATTGACAGGGCAATTAATTAGCAAAGTTCATCAATGGAGGCTGCCTTCATTGTTTTCCTGTCATGAGTCCTGCCATACTGTACATGCTCTGGGAACAGAAAATAGCATTAATAATACCATCTGATCTGCATTCAGAGGTCATGTTTAATTATTATAAATTACCTCTGCAGCTTAAGAAGACAGGAGTCAAAAAGCCTCGGAGAAAAAAATGGGGAGAAAGAGAGAAAAAGGAAAATCTTGAGTGCATAAATATCAGCTACTGTAACAGAAACACAATGCAGCAATACATTTCAATCACTGATAATGAATCGGGTCTCCATATCCAGTGGCTAATGTCAGCCTGAATGAATGAGCATGGCTATCAGTACAACAAACAGATGTTTGCTGACACCTGAGGCAAATTCTTAGAAATTATGATGGGAGAAAGCAAACAACATACATGCAAAATAAGCTACGAAAAAAAATGTATGTATGTACAGTTGAAGTCAGAATTATTAGCCCCGTTTCATTTTTTTTTTCTTTTTTAAATATTTCCCAAATGATGTTTAACAGAGCAAGGAGATTTTCACAGTATGCAGTTTTTATTTTTTTATGAACCATTTTAAGGTCAAAATTATTAGCCCCTTTAAGCTACTTTTTTCGATAGTCTACAAAACAAACCAGCGTTATATACAATAACTTGCCTAATTACCCTAACCTGCCTAGTTAATCTAATTAACCTAGTTAAGGCTTTAAATGTCACTTTAAGCTTTATAGCAGTGCGTTGAAATATATCTAGTCAAATATCATTCACTGTCATCATGGCAAAGATAAAATAAATCAGTTATTAGAGATGAGTTATTAAAACTATTATGTTTAGAAATGTGTTGAAAAGATCTGTCCGTTAAACAGAAATTAATGAAGTAATATCCCACTATTACACCACCACAACCAACCTGAACTGTTGATACAAGGCAGGATGGATCCATGTTTTCATGTTGTTGATGCCAAAACCTGACCCTAAAATTCAAATGTCGCTGCAGGAATCGAGACTCATCAGACCAGGCAACTTTTTACCATTCAATTTTGGTGAGCCTGTGCAAATTGTAGTCCATCTGCCTCAAGTGTGGTGCATCCAGAGATGCTCTTCTGCATACCTCGGTTGTAAAGAGTGGATATATTTAGTGTTGCCCTTCTATCAGTTCAAACCTGGCCATTCTCCTCTGACCTCTGGCATCAACAAGGCATTTTCACCCACAGAACTGCCGCTCACTGGATAGTTTCTCTCTTTCGGACCATTCTCTCTAAACCCTAGAGATAGCTGTGCGCGAAAATCCCAGTAGATCAGCAGTTTCTGAAATACCCAGACCAGCCCGTCTGGCACCAACAACCAATCCATGATCAAATTCAATTAAATCATCTTTCTTCCCCATTCTAATGCTCGGTTTGAACTGCAGCAGATTGTCTTGACCAAGTATACATGCCTAAATGAATTGAGTTGCTGCCATGTGATTGGCTGATTAGACATTTGTGTTAACGAGCAACTGGACAGATGTACCTAATAAAGTGTAATAAGGTGTACCCCCACTTTTAAAATGTCCGCTACACCCCTGTGAGTGTATGTATGTAGGATTGTATGTATGTATGTATATTATAAAAAAGAGAAAATTAAAAAAGAAAATAAAAAAACTAATATTTATATGTGCTTTGAAAAAAGTCTCCTTTTCCTTGTACTATCTGTGAAATACCCATATCATTATACAAATGTGTGTCCTAATTATAACATTTTAAAATAATATCTAAAAGAGGTGCCCTTGACACTTCCCATTTCCTGCCTGTTCTTTATCTTTTAGTCAGATTTGAAATACTCACTAACTGACTCATCCAGGCATTCTCAGCACACGTTTGTGAATGAAAGGCCTGGTGTGGCTTAATAAAGCATTTCCATCAGCAGCGACAGACGAGTGTGCTCTCTGCTCTCTGCACGTGCCACCGTTTGGATCAAGGCTGTTATTTCACTCCATATCAACCTCCTGGGGCTCAGCACTCTGAGCTGGAGCCTTCACCCGTCTGCTGTGGCCAGCCATGGCCTCAAATGGGAAATGCATGCAAATTAGACTAAAATTAAAGGTGACCGATTGAACCCATTGCGTCTCATTTTTGCCTCCTCATTTTTCCTCTCTCTACCTTCTTCATCTGTTCTTGCCCTTCCTGACTCTCTCACACTTTTCTCTTCCTCTCTCCCTCCGTTTTTTTCTGCCCAATAGGCATATACAAGGACCTGATTTAGAACAAAAAGCACGCCTCGTTAGCCTGCAGTCTGCCCCCCCCCCCCCCCCCCCCCCTTGCTAAATTGGCCTATTCTGGTGACAGAAAGGAAAGGATTGATAGATTGAACAAATTACAGCTGAGCACGTCTATCTGAATGGACAGAAGAAAAAGGGACAGAGGGAGAGAAACAGCACGAGAGACTGAAGAAGACATAGTTTAAACACATCAAAGTGTTTTAGGCTTAAGAGGTGGCAGGTTTCTAAAACATAGATAAAGTAATTCTTAGAAAAAAATAAAGGATACAGTAACTAGAAAACAAAACCAAACTCACCAGTCACCGAATTAGCAAATACAGCTGCTGACGGTGTTTGTACATACAAATATGCAATAAACTAAACCAAGTTTAATCTCTGTGTATGTAGGTATGTAGTAGACAATACTAATGTGCTGAAATTGGAACCAATCTTCAGAATGAGGAAGAAAGGTGTTTCAAGTGCATTTGAACTGTGTGATTCAAGTCAAGTCAAGTCATCTTTATTTATATAGCACTTTTAAATGTTGTAAAACGTTTAAAATGTTTTAGTTTTAAAAATCATTCAAATTTAATACAAAAAATACAATAGTGTAGAGCTGCTTTAACAGTCCATCACAAGTACAACACTGTACAAATTCATCTACCCAGCATACTGACCACACCAGAAAATTTAATAATAAGTCCATAGAGATTCATTAGGTATGGCGAATATATTCAATTATTATAAATCACTATACATTTCTGGAGATCAAAAATTATGTAGCCAGAAGTGCATATGGCTTCATTTTGTTTTTTAAAACGAGGGCGGTATAATGCTGGTTCCTTTTCACGCTTACCAGCTGTTACCAGTTTGTCCAGTTAGCTTGCTATGTACATCAGCAGACTTGAGACGCAGACAGGAGTTGACCACAATGATAGAGTTCGATTCTGCAGAAAAAAGAAAGCGGGTATGAGAAAAACAAAAGCCAAAAATAAATTAAAAAATCAGCAAGTAAATAACAGGGTGAGAAAAAAATCATGCGAGGGGTTTTCTTTTTCTGTATTGCATTTTATAACTGTCTGCTGGGTTCAGGAAAGTGGGTGGGCAGGTCAATCTGTGCTTTTGAAAACATTAGGTTGGGCTTAGGAAAGGAGTAAGAATAGTCAGTCGATCAGTCAGTTAGTCTGTCGACAGAGGCCTCTGGTGGATTTACAGTACGCGAGGACAGCAGGCGCGCATGGCACTTTCGAGAGAAATTTGAGATCTGAAAAAGCATACTCAGCGGCCTCTGGTGGATTTACACGAAAACAAAAACTGCAAAAAACCTACCTCCTGGGGCATATTTGGTGCTCTCCAAAAATGTATATAGCGATACATTTTCAGAATAAGCCTGGGTTGGCAATATTTTATGATACAAAATTGCTGGTCTCTGTAGATGATTTTATGTACACAGCGCTGGTTTAAATGGCCTTTCGTATTGTTTTAGAATTGAACAATTAGATGAATTCTTAGGTCTATTTAACTGACTATATTTTGATTGAAATACATTGATGCTGTAAAAGGTACCTTATAAGATTGAAAATGGTCTAAGCTTTGTATGGCTAAAATTGTTTTCAACCATACCTCTCTAAAAGAAATAATTCAGCCATGGTGTCATCCTTCAGACAGCAGTTTTGTACTTCATATTTCCCTTTAACATGCTAGAGTTAGTCCGATATTGATTAAGGATTTATAAAAGTTTTGATTTGGCATTTTTGCAGAAGCCCTTTCAAAAACAGTCTTGTTTGAGTTTGTCTGCAGTCACTCTCTCGGTCAGAGGCAGCAAGTCACGCTGCATGTGAACATGCAAATGACGGGATCTATCTGCGTGAACAGGGTTCGTATATATACAGTATATGTATGTACACGCACACAAATTAGGCCAGTTCGGGCTGTTTTCACAAAAAAGTAGACCAGGACATGTGTTTTCAATGAGCCTCTGTTGGATAATAAAATAGCATTTAAGCATTGTATATTCTTGTAAATATTCAGCTTTTAAAACCTGCCACTGGACAGTGCAATTTGATCCAGTGCTTCTTGTCTGAGCCTGAGAGGCCCAGGCTGTTTTACTGAGATTCAAAGTAATTGCATAGGGTTGACTCTAAGATTAACAACAAATAGCCTGAATAAGAAAATAATGTGGAGTGAGGGGTAGTTTGGTCTCTGAAAATCAATTATTGATGCCAGACGTCAAAGGAGCAGACTGGATTAACCTGATAGAAAGCAACTGTAACTCAAATAACTATTCATTACAAGTAAGGTTTGCTTGCTGAACACATAATACATCAGGCCTTGAAACAGGTGAACTATAGCAGCAGAAGAAGAGAGGTAACATGGCTGTCTGGTCCATTGACGCTTTATGCTGCATCATTTCATGGACATATACAATATTGTAGATCCATCCTGCTTTATATTACAAATTTACAGGATTCCAGCAGGATTATGCAGGGTGGTTCAAATATTTTTAAAGTGCAGTAAAGTAAGGTTTCACACATGAAACCACAGTTTCTAAAAGAACCAACATTATTAAAACAATTTACAGTAAACTTTCATGTTCGACATAACATTTACCAGTAGGAATGACATCCCATTCTACTCGTCTCTCTTTTTATAGTCATATGCCTTTTACATAACCCTAATAAACTGTGATATAGCCTTGTTTGTTAGTTTGTTGGATCGTATTGCTTTCTCACTACAACTGAACCATTCTATAGTTCATTTCAACTGAGCTGAGACCACCTTATTCAGGCGGTCTCAAACCGATTGTTTTGCAGCAGATCAGAGCAAGATTGCGAGTTTCACATATGCCCAAAAGAACAGAGCAAAGAGGGCAAAAGTGCCAGGTTCTGAAACAAATATCTAGGTGTGAAAGCAGTCTTTCAGAAAATGTTCTGTGTGCAATAGGTAGAGAGCAGGGAACATGTTGATCTGAACACAGTTCCTTGTGCACTATTTAACTAAGCTGGATATTTAAATCAGATATGTTAAAAAAGAGAGACATGCAAAATATGCCGTGGTGGTTATCCAGAGCCTGGATGTGATGGCAAAATATCACAAATCACACACAAAAAAAATAAAAATAAACAACTTTATTATATAGGTAACTATCCAGCAGTGACACCAGAGTTTGACGCATTGGATGACGGCAGGCAGATGACATTAATTTTGTCTCCCTTCGGCTCATTGGAAAAAAAAAATAAAGATGTGTGAGTCATGTGTGAATATATTCATGTCACTGTGACTGGCTAATTACACTGTCAAAAGCATAATGTCCACCTACAATGTTCATATAACAGGTCTGCAAATCAGCCTGCATGAATGCATCAAACTGGAAATGGATGAACTAATTACAAAGTTAAAGCACAGACATGATCACTTTTGCTCACGTACAAATCTAAAAATACATGGAACACATTTAAAAGCATGAAGTATGTGTGAACGACCCTTTTAAGGGAGAAATATTAGGTTAGAAATTAAGTGGATGAATTGAACCCTGACCATTAACACTTTTGCTAAATTTTACAAGGATTTCATGACTAATATGAAAACAAAGGTTTTAATAATAAATTGAATATATATAATATATTATTTATTTTACTATAATTATCAATTTTAATTTAAAAAGTACATGTTTAACAAGCAGTTAACAAGTTGTGTTGATACATTTTTGCTATTAATGTTTATTTTTAAATATTTTAATTCTAATCTTAAAAGTCTCAGCCAAATGTACTTGTACTTGATATTTACTCACCTTATGGTGGTTCCAAACCTACGTTTATATTCTCTGTTGAACACAAAAGAGGATATAGAAAGCTAACAACCTGTAACCACGGACTTTCATAGTGTAATGTGAAGTGATGCTGGACAATTTGTGGATCCAAACGCAGGTTTATTTATGCAGACATGGTCAGGCAAGCAAGGGTCAACACAGGGACAAACAGATTTACACAGGAAATCCAGAGTCGTAGTCACAAACAGGTGGATGGGCAAAAGGCAGGCAGCAGACAGGGTAAAACAAACAAAACAAAGCAAAGCAAGGTTAAAACACGGAAGATAAGGCAACCGCGTCATAATGCTCACTAACAGTTTAAAAAGCAATGAAGGTGTCAGAGTGAGCTGCATATGTGTGAGTGTAATCAGTCCATGTGCAGTGTCAGCTGTGTGAGTCTAATCAATGGGAAACTGGAACAGGTGTGATTGCTTGGTGCATGACTAGTACTTAGTAGTTCTATTGCTGGCAGATTTGTAGTTCTCCAGCGATCTGCATGGGCTAGATCACTGGTGACTGTGACACATAGCTTGGAATTCTAAAGTACTATGCAAGTCAATTGTTACAGGTTTTCAGCTTCCTTCATGTTTTTTTTTTTGTGTGTCCAACAAGAAAGATGAAGGGACTTAAATGGGTTTTGAATGACAGAAATTGTAAATGATTACATCATTTTAATTTTCCATGGTAATCTATGCCTTGAATAACTTTTGTGAATGAAAGAACACCTCAAGCTAGCATTTTGTGTTGTTGTAAATGTGTACAGTATGTGCTTGGACAATTGGTCATACACAGTCCACTGAGTCATGCTTGTGATAGATCTGCATGATGCAAACTCACACCTTTGACATCATACATTTAGTGCAAGGGTGCCCAAACTTTTTTACATGAAGAACCAAAAACCAAATGTCATTGAAAGCTGTGGGCCAGTGGTAAATATGCCAAATCTATTTTAATTAAAGTTGCCATGGCTAATTTCAGAATTTATTTAATAAATTTAAAAAATATTAAGAAACTCTAGTTTAGGCATCTCTGATTTAGTGTATCTGGATTTACTAAATGACAAAGAATGTTTGCACTCAATAATTGATTAAATAAACACAAAGTTCTGCTTTTTCCTTATTTTAAAAAGTTCATGGATCTAGACAACTCCCAATGATTTATTTCAACCAATGAAAGTCTTACTCCCTGTTTTGTAAATCAATAAACCCAACTTCAAAGCGATATCTTTTCAGAAGGTTTGCATCAGAATTAAGTAACACAAGGTAATCCAGTGGGTGATGCCCAGGAGACTCCATCTGAGAAATAGGTCGGTTTCTAAGCAATGAAACAGGTCTAAAACATTTCTAATTTCTTGTCACACACAGCACCAGAAAAAATCATCTTCCACAAAACATGTGAGGCAAACGCTCTCAAAACAGCACAAACAGCGCTGTCCTTTTCAATTAGGGTCCCCTGCTCTGCCTGGTACAGGGGCAGCCAAGCGCAGCCATGCTGTGAAGATTACTACAGCAGTCGTACTGCATCTTAATCTCTCGACTCACCCACAGCCAAACCAGAGAGGGCCAAACAAAACAACAGCACACAGATCCCAATAATTGCACAGCAATATCTGTGTGGCAGCGAGGCGTGATGACGAAGTGAGGAAATAAAAGAAAGAGAGACAGGCAAAGATAGCAAGAGACCGGTCTGTGTGTGCGGTAGGGGAATTGATGGCCAATGAGCTGTGATGGATGATGGTAAATGTGGTCAAATCTAATAAATCTGAATAATTTGACCATTTGTATGAGGGGGAGGTGAAGGGGAAAGAATCAAGTCTGACATTTCAGGCTGCGTTGTTGAGGCTCATGGTGGCGACGTTCTGTTCGACAGACGGTGATGAAGCACTTCTATACCACGAGGAACAGACCTGCCCTGCCGATTGATATGAATGTCTGTGGATTATGTCAACCTGACCCGAGATCACACTTTCCTCTCATGACTCCAAACTTTCTGTGAGCATTACAATGTCTTGGTGAATATTTGAAGTCTGTCGCCTAATGGAAATGTAAGGCTTCCCCAAGTTCTTTCCACACGAGCGGCTGCTTGACTATAATACTTGACTGTGGTTTTAGCTGGAGGTGTGTAGTTCTGGCTCAGCGTGTCCTCTTTGTCACACCGACAGTGTTGACAGAGGCACAAAAGGAGCCTTATCTGAGGATAGGCAAATATTTTAAATCCTCTACTCCCTTTTCTGTTTAAGCATCAGATAGCTTAAATGAAAGAGCCTGGGCGCTGAGGTGGCAGGGCTTAGCAAGATACAGTAATTCTCCATTAATCAGGATGCTTTTTTCATTATTAGCCTTTTGCTTCATGATTAATATCCATCACCCTCTCATTAAAGCGATTAAATATTGCCTCTGCAGCTCGAAAAACTGACAACCCCAAACCAGTGTGAGAGAAGAAAAAAAGGAAACGGAGAGAGAAGCATTTTAACTACTCCTTTCACTTAGTGTCTAATTGTGAATATTCACAACCACAGAGTAAAGGTCAGAGGCTCTGCCCAAGTTTTTTAGTGTGATATATTTACATAAAATAGCAAAAAGTACCTGGCTGGAGCTGGTGTACATAACCTTTATAAAATCCATTTGCAATGCAAAATTTTAATGTGAAAAAGTCAAAATATTTGATTTGTCTAGATATGGGTAAATAACTGGCATTCTGCTTTGAGGAAGAAATTGCCCTTTGATAATTAGCCATGTATTCATCTTGGTATGTAAACCAAAGTCTTGGATATGAATGCAAGTCAGTCAAAATTTTGGAGAGCATGAATGACATAAAATGAGATTTCCATTCCTGTTGCTATGCTTTTTAAATACCAAGTTTATGCAAATGTCTCCCAAATCTTCATAACCTCACTTTTATTATTCAGAGAGGCATTGTGTACTGAGCAGTCGAGGTTTGGCATTGCTTGTCTGGCTTTTTCTTCTTGTTTGTGACTTTTTTTTTCAGATGCACAGAAACAGGTCAGAATTTTTTTGTGGTCATGAGAAATTTAGTAGTCTCTTTGAGGCAGTTTAATATGAAGTGAAATGGTTCCTTTTCTCTTCTGTTGTCCAACTGACAGTGCACATTTTTCTGAGTTCTAAGTACCCGCTTGCGGGAAACACAGCATGTTTAAAGGATGTTTGTAAGCAGGTTTATCTATATTTAAAAATACACAAGTGATTGCAAGTTTGGAATCAATTTGAAATATGTTATTCATATGTCTCTTTCTTTTATTTCTTTATTTATTTATTTATTATTCAACTCTGAAAACTGGACTGGCACAGTTTCAAGTTGTCACCTCGGAATTATAAGGTTGAATGATTTGAGATATTGAAGTTTTTGCATTTCATATAGCAAGCAAAATGTGTGTAGCAGTTCTCTTTTTTTATACATTAAAATGACAGAGACACTAAAAGTACTCTATATGTAGACTATCAAAATTCTTCTCAATTTGCAAGTTGGGGTAAAACAAACAATCTTCTGCTTGGAAATATAAGGTTCTATCTGGCTGATCATTATTGAATCATTACTTTTCAAGAAATACAATCAGTCTGTTTATTAATTTGATTAAAAAAAAAAACAACAATAAACATGTTGTAACTATGTTGATGTTTGAGATGGTTACATTTTTTGCTTTCTATAATTTTTTTTCCTCGCTAAAATTAAGCCAGAGTCAAGCTATAGAGTTTGACTTTGTAGATAAAACTTTTTTTTTTTTTTTATAAAAAGTCTTCAAATGTAAACAATTATAAGAACCTTATAATTGTAAGGTGACAAACTTACTAGAACTTTTATGTTAAGCTGCTTATAAAGCTTAACAATGCATAATTCTGAAAATGAAGCTTTACCATTCAAATAAAACTGTTTTAAATATTAAGGCAATTGTTGTCTTTAATTTGTAATCACTTAGAGCTGCATAATATTACTGTATTTTTGTTTTCTAAACCCAATAAGATCTATTTAAACGGCATCGTATATGACAGACAGACAGATAGATAGGGATGAAAACAAGCCCACCAGCTCGTCTTCAGGGGTTTGTAAGGAAAAAAAATGGCTTACTCGCAAGCACTGTCACGCAACGTGATGTTTATTTACAGTGCCAAAAAGTCCATCCACAGTGAAGGTATAAACATGCGCTAACAAAGAAAATCCAAAAAAAAAAGTACCAAAGAAACAACAAACAGGAAAAATAAAATCTGCAAAAATATACTCAAATTATATCTACAAAAAAAAAAAATAAATAAATAATAATAATAACAATAGTAACAGGTTTCCATAGTATAAGAGTTCGCTCAAGGCACCACAGTAGCACTCTTGCGTCGACTTGGTAAACAAGTGTTGTTTCTTCTTCTTAGTTTTTTTGGTGAATTGCATTCTTTGTGCATATCACCAACTACTGTGCTAGTTGTGCAACCAGATTCTGTGATTCTGTGCTCTGCCCCAACCCCACAGACCTCAGAGTCCAGGCGCCGGTTGACGCTGCTTGTTCAGCTCCTCCCCCCTGCACACTGACTCCTTAATCCCTAGACTTGTAACAGAGCACTTATTTTATTTACTTACATGAGTTATATTATTATTAGTTATTTATTATTGTCAGTTATATTTTATTATATTCATTTATCTAATCCTATATTATATAAAAAATGTATTGGAGTCCTATATCCTATACGGTCATAATTAAACTCATTTTAAACTCAAATTAAACTTTCCTTTCTCTTTAAGATATTCAATTAGCTCCTTTCTTTCTTCTCTATATTATAAATATTCATCTATTTTTTCTCAATTGTTTCTTTTACATCACAAGATTCACATAATCCATTCTCATGTATCAGTATGGTAGTTTTGCTCTGGTTTATAAAGCCCAAACTCCCACCCGTTTATACCATTCACAGGTAAGTATTACATTTAACAAATACACAAACATTGAAAAACTTCACATTCAATCCACACTTCACATTAAACACATAAAGAAAAAAATCCTTAATATATAATTAAAAACAAAACATAAACTTTCTTAATATAATTAAGCAGATAATACACACTTCATAAACACAAAACACCTATTCACAAACATAATGGTTTCGTCAGCTTCCGATCGCAGTGCCCATGCTCACACAATCCCATGCGTTCTTATACCGCCACTTCCTGTTTGCTCGGTTTGACCGATCGCGACAGGAAGTCTGACTACGTCCACACAGACAAACACCAAACGGAAAAGACGACACAACAGGTGAAGTGGAGGTCATGGTGGGCAAAGCGAGGCTTCGTGAAACACTGAAACAGTCATAGCAAATGTGTCAAAGGTTCGAAACGTTTCGAAACCCACCTCTACGGTGACACCTTAGTGGTCATTTTTTCATGTATTGCACTGAAACAGTTTCAGCAAAGAACAGTTGAGCAAATTGAGGTATTAAAGCCCACTTTGTACATTTGAATCTTGAAGTGATATAGTGGAGTGGTTAGGGTTTCTGCCTACTGTACTGGGCTAGTGGGTTCGTATCTAGGCTGGTACAGCTATTTTGAAATTGTTTAATATCAGTTTGAAATTATTTATTCTTGTATCGTTTTGTTTCAACATTGGTCTGACATCAGAATAAACATATTGTGAATAAATATGGCTTGTTTTGGTCATAAAACAGGGTTGCTGCTAGATCAGAGATGGTTTTGGCCAGTTAACAGGAATTATTTATATTAATCATTAAATTCCCCATTGTATTTTATTAACGTCTACCCAAAACCTAAACCCAACCATCACAGTACTGTAAAATATTAATTATTGTTTTACAGTGTTACAAAAATGATGCTAAATTGATGGCGTATCAGCTGTCTCTTATCTAGACTACACCAAAAACAGTAACATGATTAAATAAATAAAATCATGATTTCAGAGTATTTGTACAAGTCGGCATTCGAACCCAAAAGTTATTTGAAGCATAGTAACAACATTCACACTTATGGTCCACTAGGCCATATGAGACAGAAGTTTTGGCGACTCTGTCATTTAAATGCAGATTCGCGAGGTCTCGAAACGCTTCTGAAATGCCTTATGATTTGAATCGCTTTAGTCACTTGACCAGGTGTTTCGAAACACCTTAGTCACGTGACCTGGGTGTTTCGGATCATGCTTAGGTGCAGTGTTTCAAAACACTTGTGCTTCGGGATCTCGACACTGTGTCGAAACGTCAGTTTCACGTCAGCCATCCCTAAGTGGAGGTCTATGAAATGCCTATGAATGACTATGAATTGCGGAGAGTGGATTTATGGAATTATCTCCATGTTCTATGGAGATCGCGTGTGCACCCGCTACACCGAGAGCGGCAACAGCAGGGAGGAACAATATGATGAATGAATGAGGAAAGTGGGCCTGTGAGTATGTCTGTGCGTCAGCGCGCTCTCTCTCTCCTCTCTCCTCTCATCTCTCCTCTCTCTCTCTCTCATCTCTCTCCTCTCTCTCCTCTCTCTCTCTCTCTCTCTCTCTCAGGTGACAGTTGACGTGGACTTTATCACATAGATAGATATTCCCCAATTCTTCTTTGTGAGAAATAATTATATGTACATTGCTTATATGTTATTACACAGCTTGTCACTTTGTAAGTTGAATTAAAGCTCTGCGTATTTCATGTTTAATCAGAAATCATTTTGTTTCGTACAAATAGTCATTGTTTTTTGTGAATCTCTCTTGAAACATGACAAAATAAAATATAAATCAGCAACTTCCATCCCAGTTTTTCTTTTCTTTTCTTTCTTTCTTTCTTTTCTTTTTTTTTTTCCACGTGATTAATAGTTGGACAACAGTTGTAAAAAAAAGGCAAACAACAAATTAAAGTGTTACCTGTGTGATAAGCAATTTTGTTTACACACATTTTTGAGTATATGTAATTATATGTATTTATTCACAGAATTTGACAACTGGTTAAAATACCAATAAGAAATTAAGAACCTGAATATACAAATAAAAAACACAATTAATATTTGGTGGATTAACCCTGACTTCCAATCACATCTTTTCATACTTTCCACCAGTCTTTTACATATATCCATACATTATAATCAAGTTATAAATGTAGCATACAATCCAAATATCTCTTTTAGGAATTAATTTTCAGTGCTATTAGCTAAGAATAACTTTACATATTTCAATTCAGCCATGAAACTGCATGAGGAACAGCAGTAAGTGTATTCCTCCTGTCACCAGTTGAGTGTGCACTAAATTATTCAACAGCCAGAAATGACAGCGAATCATTTATTTAAATATTTGGAGAAGATAAACAATCAGAAATTGCAGGATGCCTGTAGTCGCTGTCCTTGCCAGCTCTGAGTCTGAATCTCTAAACAGAGAGTGATTATGTACATCCTCTAACAGACATCATGTGGATGCTATAGAGTGACTGATGTGGATAACAACTGATTTTGAACATTATCTGCAAAACGCCCACAAACAGCTAAAAGAACACACAAAGCAGAATCCTAACAGTGTATTTATGGTGTAAAATTAAAAACATTTCAATGTGCATTCAGGTAATCCTCATAAATCAGTGTAAATCATACTTAAATGGCCGTACTCATTTCAATGAAAAATTAGAATACTAAACTAATTTCAAGGTTAATCAAGTATTATCAACCATCAGTTTGGTATGGCTGCAATAACGGGATAAGCATTTTCTAAAGAGTTTTATTTTGCATAACACTTTCTCATAGCAGCCATTACCTGCTATATGATTATGCTATTTATCATGTCCTTCCCTTCATTGTGCTAGCATCTTTTTCATTTGCATTCAGACTATCCAAGCAAAACTCCCCAGTTAATCAAACAAAATGATTAAAAGAAGCTAAATCAGCAAAAATTGACTTGAGGGCCAGTAGACCAGGACACCAGAATGGTTGGGGAAAAGGACCATGTGAATGAACTGGAAAAACACCAAGTTCCCTCATATGCGCATACACAACCCGCTACATGCTTGAAAAAAAAAAAGTATAAGAGCTGTTACTGGAGAAGTACCTTTCAAAAGATACACATTTGTATAAAATCCATTGGTTCCACACACAAAGGTACATAATAGTACTTTTACAATTCAAGAGCTACATCTGCATACTTTTTAGGTAACTTGTATCCTTAATGTGTCCACATGAATCCTTCAGACACATATCTGCAACTTTCGGAAAGATAGCACTCCAGTAACAGCTCTTTTATTTTTATTTCTGAAAGTGTACTGACACCTGAACAAATCCTCACATATATTTTTCTTAAGTTGTCTTATATTTGTAACATATTTAATTCTGTTCATATTTCTGTGATTAAAAAGCAAGAATGTTTATAATTATAATGTTTATATTATAATGTGAATTAGTTTGCTGTGGTAAAGGTACGTTGCTGATGTTTTGTTTGTTTTTTTAGACACTGTAATTTGAACTTTGATTAAGTATGCACTTGTATTTTTTGGCCGACTAAAAAACAAAACTTATCAAAGTCAAGTTTTGCAAAATTGACTTCTGTCGATACTTAAAAAAAACAACATGCTCACAATAGTAATCACTGTGTGTGTGTGCCTTGTCATTTATGAACTTTGTGCACTAAATATCCCCACAAGTATAGCAATTTTAATAATTTTTGACTTTTGAACTTTTTTGGTTCATATAAAGGGGCGGCATATCAAATCAGAATACAAAAGAATCAGAGATACAGTGCATTCGGAAAGTTTCATAGCGCTTCACTTTTCCCACATTTTTTTTTATATTGCAGCCTGGTTTTCTCCAAACGTAATGCCTGCCATTCACTCCAAAGAGTTCCTTTTTAATTGTCATCAGGCCAGACTGCAGATGCCTTTTGGCAAATTCTAGGCTGAGAGTGGCTTCCGTTTGGCCACTCCACCATACAGTCCTGATTGGTGGATTGCTGCACAGATGGTTTTTCTTCTGTAATGTTCTCCTCTCTCCAAAAAAGAACGCTGGAGCTCAGACAGAGGGACCACTGGGTTATTGATCACCTGGTGGTTCCAAACATCTTCCACTTACCAATGATGAAGGCCATTGTGCTCATTGGATGTTTCAGAGCATCAGAAAATTTTCTGTAACCTTCCCCAGCCTTGTGCCTCTAGACAATCCTGTGTTGGAGGTCTACAGACAATTCCTTTGTCTTTGACCTTATATAGACAGGTGTATGCCTTTTCAAATCATGTCCAATCAACTGAATTTACCATAGGTGAACTCCAATGAAGCTGCTGAAACATTTCAAGAATGATCAGTGGAAACAGAATGTCCCTGAGCTCAATTTAGAGCTTCACGGTAAAGGGTGTGAATACTTATGTACATGTGATTTTCAGGTTTTTTATTTTTTAATAAATTTGCAACAATTTCAAAAAATCTTTTTCCACATTGTCATTATGGGGTATTGTGTGTAGAATTTTGAGGAAATAAATGAATTTAATCCATTTTGAAATAAGACTGTAACATAAAAAATGTGGAAAAAGTGAAGCTCTATGAATACTTTTCGGATGCACTGTACAAAGCAGGATAAACTTAGCAAATAAATGTTTGTATGCATGCAACTGAATACTCTCATCAAAATCCTTGTCACACAAAGCAAAAATTAGACTTCACAAATCAGTAATATGCCCAGTTTACTGTATAAATCCAAGACATGGACATTAAGAAAGAAAGAAGTGAAAAAGCTTATAGTGTTTGAGAATAAAGTACTAAGACATATATATGGGCCTACTTGTGAACAAGGAGAATGGAGAAGGAAACACAAAAGAGAGATCAGGGATCTCTACAATACTGCAGATATAATAAGTAAAATAAAGTGTAGAAGGATCTGATGGGCTGGAAATGTGGTGTGGAAAGAAGAATGTCGATTGAAGCAGGTGATGAAATGTAATCCTGAATAAAGACGACCCCGTGGAAGACTTAAACAAAGGTGGTGGAATCAAGTAAAGGTTGACATCGAGAGGATTTGGGCTACTGAAGAAGATGCGGAGAACCAATCAGACTGGAGGGGAATTTTGGTGCAGCTAAATATCAACTTCGATATAAAAAAGCCCTGGGAGTAAGAGAAAGTATGTATGAAGGGGTGGCATGGTGGCAAAGTGGTTACCACGCTTGTTGGAGCCCTGGCTGGGTCAGTTGGCATTTCTGTGTTTGAGTTTGCATGTTCTCCCCATGTTTGCATAGGTTTCCTCTGGGTGCTCCAGTTTCCCCCACAGTCCAAAGACATGCGCCATAGGTGAACTGAATAAACTAATTTGGCCATAGTGTATGTGTGTGAATGTGCGAGTGTATGTGTGTTGCCCAGTACTGGGTTGTGGCTGAAATGGCATCCATTGCTTAAAACATATGCTGGAATAGTTGGTGGTTTATTCCCCTGTGGTGATCTCTGAAACAGAGACTAAGCTGAAAGAAAATTAATTAATGGTTCCTATAAGTAAAATGGCTCATAAATCAGGGATAAGGTTGGGGCAGGGGATGGTATATACAATATACAGTTTGTTACTGTATAAAAATCATTACTTAAATTCAAAGACCCCAAAATAGCTATACGTGCGTGCGTGTGTGTGTGTGTGTGTGTGTGTGTGTGTGTGTGTGTGTGTGTGTGTGTGTGTGTAATGATCAGTCATTGATGAATTTTTAAGTCCTTTACTGTAAAACCCAAAAGTCAACTTTATCAAATGAATTGAGTGTAGTTAACTCAAAATTGACTGAAAGATAATTCTACTAATTTGAAAATAGTTTTGAACTCAGTGTTGAAGGTAATGCGTTAATTAAATACCTCATTGCTTCAACTTAAATGGAGTAAGTTCACAGTACTCATATAGATATTTTTGCATGTTCTCCTCATGTTCACGTGGGTTTCCTCGGGGTGCTCTGGTTTCCACCACAAGTCCAAAGATATGCGCTATAGGTGAATTGCGTAAGCTAAATTGTGCGTAGTGAATGTGTGTGAAAGAGAGTGTATGAGTGTTTCCCAGTGATGGGTTGCACCTAGAAGGGCATCCGCTGGGAAAAACGTTTGCTGGGTAAGTGGGTGGTTCATTCCACTGTGGTGACCCCTGATTAGTAAAGGGACTAAGCCAAAAAGAAAATTAATGAACAATAATAATAATTATTATTATTATTATCATCACCATTTTAATACAGGATAGTCCCAACCAGAACCAACATCTACACAGTGCATTCATTATTTAACAAATCATCTTCCAAATTTTTCAGTCAGCATGTTAGTGACAATGTAAAATGGCATTCTGACTCACAGCAGTTCCTCATTTCATTTAGATGACAGGGGATAAAAACCTATTATGAATGGAAAACTTGACAGATGACAATGTGTTGGAGTTTAGTTTGTAAAAGCTTACCTGCATTTCAGCTTTCCAAACAATCAATAGCTCTCATCTATGAAGACTTGCACAGACCGGATGGGAAATATCGATAAGAAAGGCAGAAAGTAGCATAGATTGCTGGTTTGCAGGCCTTCTACAACACTGATGCATTTACTGTGGATTCCTGTTTCTTCCACACGCACAACAGTAAAGAGATTCAGAACATTTGGAAGAAACCACTTGTCATACGAACAACTGTTTCTGTGCAGGATTCTGAAAAATGTTCTCTTTTTTGTATCCCACAGAAGAAACAAAGCCATACAGGTTTGAAGATGAGCACATTTTCATTTCTGGTTGAACTATCTCTTTAACTTCGCATTATTTCAGGCTTTTGACAGAGCTGACTCATAGACTTCCTAAAATAATCCAGCGCAGCCATATAAATGATAAAAATTTTAAACTGCGCTTGTATGCCTTTAAAAGCATCCGTTTTACCCCCCCCCCCCCCCCCCCCCCCTTCTCTCTCTCTCTCGCTCTCTCTCTCTTTCTTCTCAGTTTGATTTATGCTTTCAGAAGTGGGTTATAACAGTATAAAACACTATGAGGCACTCTTCATAAAGCCAGAGAATGACCCGTGGCCTCACTGTTCTGCGCCTGAATGTCTGTTGGAGAGCGCAGTATTATCCACTTTGGCAATCAAGTCTAGACTGAAGTGACTATGACTCCAGCAGAATAGTGACTGTGGCAGAGGCGTCATCGCTACCCTCTCTCATCTGCTCCTGACAAGCCTGTTTTCTTTTTTTTATCAGTTTTATTGTTGTGCTATGGAGAAATATGCCACAGACAATTAGGATGAGCGGCTCTGTTAGACATCGAAATGGAAAGACTGTTTAAAAATATACTGTAGAGGGCATGGGTTGTAATTCCCTTTGATGATTGTTATGACATACGTAAAAGAGCATGCCATCACAGACATAGAAATATTAATAAATAACTTGTTTTTCCAACACAGACTCATTGGAAATACATGCTTCAATCTATTTTAATTTTTTTTGAAACTGTATGAAACATATTTGCCAACATTTTTCTTCTAAATCCTGGTAGACTGGGGGTGGGGTCTCAATGTAAACCTGATCTGATTACTGCTAGGGCTGGGCTGATAAACGATATTATATCAAATCGCGACAAAATTTATGTCAATAACAATGATAAGCTCTGGACCTTTTTTCTCTATATTGACCTAAGAGCCAATCCCACAGCAGAAATGTGCAACAATGGGAACATAAAAGTGTATTGATATAAATTTATCAGCCAAAAATGTTATGCCATTTAATGAACCCCCTAATTTTTGTGTCTTCACTCATTGTTGGGGTACTCTTTTAAAACATTGACAACTTATATCTGAATATATATTGTTAATGTTCAATATAAAAATAACTATTAAGATTGCATTTTGCCATATCGCTATGCAGCCCTATTAGTTGCATGCAATGCTTTTTATTGCGCTCACCTAAGCCCACCACTAACCTTCACGGTGACGTCACTAGCACCATTGAGTGCATTGTGTCTAATATTGCAGTAAATAAATTAGCATATTATCATTACTATCAGTAACTAAATTAGCAAACTATCATCTTAAAAACATTGCAAGAATTAGGTGCATTGTTTCCAGTGAGCACTTGTTCATGCTTTTATCAGCAGCAGGGTGGATTACTGCAAGACCAGACTCACTGGCCTTCCCAAAAAGACAGTCAGTTGCAGCTCATCCAGAACGCTGCTGCCAGGATTCTGACTAGAACCAGAAAATCAGAGCACATCACACTTTCAGTTACATTCAGAATAGATTTTAAAGGGCACCTATGGTGAAAAATCTACTTTACAAGCTGTTTGGACAGAAATGTGTGTAAGTATAGTGTATAAACTGTCATATTGGGGTGAAATAAACACACCCAGTGCTTTTTTTCAAATTTAACAGCATAAAAACGGTGGACCAGTTGAAGTGGTTTTCAGATCGACCGCAACTTTACGTAGGACTGCGGTCCCCCCGCCCACCAATATTGATTGACAGCTGCGCGTATTAACATGTCCTGGTAGTCACATGTATAATCATTTCAACAAGAGAGGACAAGCGCAAAGCAACCTGGAATAAAAGGTGTGTTTAGTTCGCTAGGATCATCAATCATCATCAAACGTGATCAAGAGTGAGTTTTACAAGTTTAAAATGTTTTAAAACAAAGTATGTGTGTAATGAATTACAGTGATTCACTTCAGATGCACTTAATCCGCACAGCCGCGTGTCAGAACAATTATAAAAGAAGACGCTTCAGTCCCGGTTTATTTTGTACATTAACATAACAGATATCCATACAGCAGTGGAGATTACAAGTTTCATGTCACATATGTGTGCAAAATGAGTGCAAAGCTTAACGCGCTGTCTCTCTCTCTGTGTGTGTGTGTCTGCGCTGTGTATGTGTGTCTACGCTATGTGTGTGTGTGTTTGTCTGCGTTATGTTACGTTACGTTTCCTAGCTGTGTGTGAGCGTGAACTTTGTAATGACATTGTGTGTGGCTCATTGTTGCAACTCCACAAAAAATCAAATACTGATTGTTAAAATTCTTACTATAGTATTTCTCACACACGTTACGTGAGATCTGCTTCCTGAGGCCGCTGAGGGCGGCGATTGCTGACAGGCATGTGGGAATGGTGGGCGGGGAGGACTAGCCTTAAAGGCCCAGTACAAAAGACAGCAACAACTTTTTTTCAGCTATAATATAGACACTTCCAACAGCTATAATAAACAATCTGATGGGTGTTTTGAGCTGAAACTTTAGACACATTCTGGGGACACAAAAGACTTATATTAAATATGAAAAAAGGGGTAACCTATGTGCCCTTTAAAGTATTATTACGTGTCTATAAATCACTAAATGGCCTAGGACCTCAATACATTACAGATATGCTCACTGAATACAAACCTAACAGGTCACTCAGATCATTAGGATGAAGTAAATTAGAAATTCCAAGAGTTCAGTTAAAGCAGGATGAATCTGCCTTCAGATACTACCCACCCCACTGCTGGAATCAGCTTCCAGAAATGATCAGATGTGCTCCAACATTGGGCACATTCAAATCAAGAGTGAAAACACATCTGTTTAGCTGTGCCTTTACTGAATGAGCACTGTGCTACGTCTGACAGATCGCATTATGTCTTTCATTTCTTTTTCATTATTTATAACCTGTTTTAACACATTTTAATCTGTTTTTATCTGTTTAATCTGTTTTTTTATCTATTTTTAATTATTCTAATCATTTTAATTTTCTTGTTTCTTTTATTCCTGTTTATGTAAAGCACTTTGAATTACAATTGTGTATAAAAAGTGTTATATAATAAACTTGCATCTTGCATCATCAAGGCTGCATCCAGATACTATTCGGTGGTGGGGGAGGAGTGGCTACTACTTCTAATGTTGCTACCACTGTTGTTCAAATCCTGCATCTACCACCTGCACAGAAATCAACAGAGCAATAGTTTATTTGTAATGTGTGTTGCCAGGTTGACGTAAAAAAAAAATGCTTTGAGATGTGAATATTTGTCAATTGTGTGAGGTGATGAGCTTCTGCCAACTTGATAAGATCTGCCAACTTGAAAAACATTAACAAAAAGGGATAACAAAAGACATAACAAAATGGGAGGGTGGCAGGAGATGTCAAATACAGGAAAGTGCTGAAAAAAAAAACATGATTGTTGGCAGGTTTGACATTCATTTGACTGCAGTTTATAGGTAAAAGGTATACTACAAGGCAGTGTAATGCAAACAAATTCTGTTCCTTTTCACACTAAGGATATTTACCCTCATATATTATTGACATTCATTAATTGTCTTCTATGCTTAGTCCCTTTATAAATCTGGGAACTCCAACTTATCCAGTATATGTTTTATGGAGTGGATGCCCTTCCAGCTGCAACTCATCACTGGGAAACATGCATACACACTCATTCACACACATACACCATGGCCAATTTAGCTTACCCAATTCACCTATAACGCAAGTCTTTGGATTGTGGGGGAAGCACCTGGAGGAAACCCATACAAACAAGTGGAGAACATGCAAACTCCACACAAAAATGCCAACTGATCCAGCCAAGGCTCGAACCAGTGACCTTCTTGCTGTGAGCCAATCGTGCTACCCACTGCGCCACCGTGACACTATATTATTGACAAATAAAGGAATATTGTTGTGTAGTTCTTTGCACGACACCAAATAAATAGCACAAAACAACACAACAGTGTCTATTATTTGTAATGGTAGGCATATAACTCACCTGCCTATCTCCACATGAGCAAGTTTTTGGGTGTGGTCAGTTTGCTTGGTAGCTCACATTGTACAGTGTTGTACTTGTGAAGCAAAGTGCTCAGGTTTTAATCCAATGAAGCACAAAAGAGATAAAAACAATACAAAATCAACGTAAAATTGTGTGCTCGCGGCCCAAGTTCTTTTCCATGTGTCTTTGAACACTTGTGGTTGGGTTTTGGTCAGTCGTTAGCTGGTCAGGTGATCTGTATGACAAACCCCTACTTCTTAATGTACAATAAAACATACCCTAAAGCTGCAGTCACACTTGACTTTTCTTCCCATAGACTTCCATTCATACTAACGCGAATGCATCAGACCGGAAACGCAAGGTCATGCGTCAAGTTTCGTATGTTGCTGCGGTGCAAAGTTCAAGCTTGGTGAACTCTGACCTGCGAAATCGCATCACTTGACTGCGTGAGACAAATCGAGGATCAAAACAGGACCTCTCTGGGCAGAAATTTAAAACATGGAGCAATCGCTGGCTTTTTTTAATGTCCAATCATCTTGTTTAATCCCGCACGACAGAATTTCGCACACACAAAGCCCAGTGTGACCGCAGCTTCAGTCAGGGGTTTTCAAACTCGGCCCTTTCCAGCTCCAATCAGACACACCTGGGTTAGCTAATCAAGCTCTTACTAGGCTTTCAAGAGACATCCTTGCAGGTGTGTTGAGGCAAACTGGAGCTAAAATCTGCAGGACACTAGACCTCCAGGATCGACTTTGGAAACCCCTGCCCTAAGTAATGTATTTCTAATTTGCAAAAATTTAGACAGCGCCCTCTAGTGGATTTGACAACTGAAATGTGCAACAAAATGTATTTTACATTCAGCAATAATGCTGGCTGACATAATATGTTTTCAACATGCCTGTTTTGTGTTTTTCTGAGACTGAAGCACATTCTTCATGATTCGTTGTGGTGTTTATTATTTTCAATGAAAATATGCGGCCGGTTAAAAATCGGTTTTCGAAATAATCCGCACTGAATAACACAATCCATTTGTAAATTGAATACAATAACAAAGCAGCCCCCATGCAGTTTGACATGTTTATTAAACTGCACACAAATCTCAAATGTATAAATAACAAATGAAGGAGGATTATGAACCAGACTTACTAGAAGAGTGAAAACAAGCACAAATGCATCCCGTACGAAGTGTGAAAGCATGCCTGGGAGGGGTAAGCATGAGCTAGACGTACTGACAAATGAGCCACTCGGCCAAAACTTACACAGCAATAACCTAAAATAATGGAGGTTGACCTGTGGGCTGTCACCCTCATCCTTACATTGATTACACCAGCATTGTGGCCACACTCACCTGCCTCGAACTCATGCATACCAATACACGTCATACCCCTGCTGTCAAAACTGCCTGTAACAGGAACATCTACTTCCTGCTTGACTGCACCAGAAGCACAAGTCATGTTCCATATGGCACTCAAGCCATCGGCAATAACAAACATGTAACCTGTAGATTGAAGTCATTAACACACCGCTAGCTGCCACTCTCATTTATATTAACAAGACAACTCACAGAGTGCCTATGGCAGTTTAAAAAAAGGCAAACCTATTTGGCCACTGGCCCACAGAGAGGAAGATAAGGTGAATGCCATTTTTAATTAAGCGTACAAGAGAAATTAAGCGATCACATTTGCTCTGTGTACAGGTCCGTCTGTTTTACAGCATAACTAATGGGATGTAATATAGACATTTTCAATTAATACGAGAGCAATCTAGTCAAGGTCACTTCAATAGAAAGACTTTCATGATGTATTTAACTCCAGGACTTTTAGAAAAAGCAACAGAATTTAATCGCACAATGGCTTTTGTTATTCATAATTCCAGTCTATTAAAATGAAATAATTGTTTAGGGAAGTGGCACTGCAATAGAGTTGAGAACAGCTTCTTAACCTTTTTCTCTTTAATGTGTGTATTCTCATGCTGGACAGAAAGCTGTATTAACATACTAATTTACTAAATTATTTAATGAGGGCACACAGTGTTGTAGCTTCATAGCAAATGTAGCTAAGGTACTGTGAAACTTTAGCATTCTAGAAAAGTAGCTAGCTACACTACAAGTTACTGACTAAATAAGCTAGTTACATTAAAGCTATTTATTTTCACAATTACTTATATTGCACAAATGTAAATAAACTTTAAGAAATTAAGCAAATTATTTGTGTTTTAAAAATTACAATACAGCTATGATGTCAAACCCAAATTTTACGCATAGGTTTCAAATTTCTCAGTTAGACTGTCAAATAATAATTCCTTACATTTATATGGCACTTTTCTGGTCACTCAAAGCACTTTACACATTTGGGGGGGGGGGGGGGATCTCCTTACTCACCACCAGTGTGAGTGTGCAGCATCTGGATGACGTGACGGCAGCCATATTGCGCCTTACCACACACCAGCTGATTGGTGGAGAGGAGACAGAGTGATGAAGCCAATTATGATATGGGGATGGTTAGGAGGCTATGATGGACAGAGGCCAGTGGGCAAATTTGGCCAAGATGCTGGGGTTACTCTACTCTACCCTACTCTTTTTCAAAGGACATACTGGGATTTTTAACGACAACAGAGAGGTCAGGACTTTGGTTTAATGTCTCATCTAAAAGACATTGGACATTGAGCACTATAGTGTCCCCTTCACTATACTGGGGTGTTAGGACCCACACAGACCACAGGTTGAGCGCCCCTGCAGGCCTCACTAACACCACTTCCGGCAGCAACCTAGGTTTCCTATGTAGTCTCCCATCCAGGTACTGACCGGGTGCAGCCCTGCTTAGCTTCAGTGGGCAACCATGTGAGAGTTGCAGAGAGCTAGCTGCCGGCTAAAAAGACTCAAGAGTTAAAGTAATAATAATAAATAAATAAAAACTGCAATAAATCTATAACTGAAGATATTTAACTTAGATTAAATACATGATAGCATAAAAAAACAAGACATTTACCATGATGTTGGTAAGAAATTGTATTGAAGCATTCACACAACATTCATTCTTCAATGTACTATTAGAATATCTTATAGATTGTATTGCCTCTGTTTTTACTTGAAAATATTATTTACAAAACGGCAGTAATAGGTTAATAAATAAATTATGTGTGATTTACCAAGCACGTTATGATTTTGCCAAGTACAATGCAATCCTGAATTATTATTTATGTTGATCCTAAAAAATCATTTTAGTTTGAAAATTAAATCCATACCAGGTGTCATGGTGGCGCAGTGGGTAGCCCGATCACCTCACAGCAAGAAAGTCTCTTGTTCAAGCCCCATCTGGGTCAGTTGTGTGGAATTTGCATGTTCTCCCAGTTTTTGTGTGGGTTAAAGTGCTCCGGTTTCCCTCTACAGCCCAAAGACATGCACTATAGGTGAATTGAATAAGCTAAATTGGGTGTTTCCCAGTGTTGGGTTGCAGTTGGAAGGGCATCCGCTGCGTAAAACATATGCTGGATAAGTTGGAGGTTCATTCCGCTTTGGCAACCCCTGATTAATAAAGGCTAAGCCAAAAAGAAAATGAATGAATTAATGAAATCCATACCTATTCCCTACCACTAACCATAACTGTAAATTAATCCTGAAATCAGAGGGGAATAATAGGTAGATAACAATCATGTAGAAGTGAACCTAAAGGTAAGACTAAACTTAATATAAACAGTAAACGTATCCCTTAATTCTGATTAGCTGATTGGAATGTTTTTCCAGGATCAACATAGATGTTAATCCAGGAACATGTCTTACTTGGTGAAATCAGGTTGGTGATACCAGGCTAGTAGTATTGTACTACAACATAATACATAATACTACAACTATTGTAGCATGTGATCTTGTAAGATGATGCTTTGCTGCTTTGAATCAGTGCAGGTTTGCTACATGTATAGCTGCTTTTAAGTTACTTCACTACTTGCTGGAAAACATTGCTAGCTTCTTTAAACCTACATTGAATCATGAGTAGCTAGGCTACTGTCAAGCTAATGAAAAATGTAGCTACACTAGTAGCTGCGCTGCTTGTAGATAGATAGTTTCCACTTGTGCACTGGTAAAACTGATGCTACAACACCTCTACTGAAACAGCTCTCCCACATGATTTTTAGAATGTTCTTTTTTTGTGAAACTAAATTGTACATTCACTGGCCACTTTTTTAGGCTTACCTTCCTAGAATCAGGTTGAAACACACTGCTTTCATAACTTCCTTAATTCTTCATATCATAAATTCATCAAAATGCTAAAAACATTCTTCAGAGTTGATCATGACAGCATCACACAGTTGATTTAAATTTGTTGGCAGCTCATCCGTGATGTACTATCTTGTTCCAACACATCTCAAATCTGTAAGACTGGATTGAGATCTGACTATTTGAGTGTACTGAACTCACTGTTATGTTCTAGATACACTTTGAGATGATTTAAATTTGTAACATGGCATATTATCCTGCTATCCTACCATCAAACTTTACAGGTAGACTCAGGCATTTAATAGTGCTCAATTCATACTAAGGGGACCAAAGTGTGACAAGAAAATTTCCTCCACACCATTACACTACTAGCAGCTGTCTAAACCATTGTGTCAAGTCAGAATAGATCCAAATTGCCATGTTTTTTTTCTGAATTCTGAGCTTGCATTCAAAGTTTTCAGCAAAACATCTAATTAGACTAGTTTTTGTTTTCTAATTTTCTCTATTATTTAGTGTTGTTGAGTTTGCTGTTATTGCCCGACAAATGGGTCACCTACCGTGCTCTTTTTCTGATGCTGTAGCACACTTCTGTGTTTAGAGACTTTGGCTGAAGTGACAGATTATTTGCATTTCTGTTGTCTTTCTATCATCTTAAAATTATTTTCCTCTGACTTCAAGCATCAACAAGGCTTTCAAGCACGGAGCTGTTACTCACTGGATACTTTTTCAGACTATCCAGGTATGAATTCCAGCACATTGTCTTGACCTCATCTATGTGCCTAAATGCATGAACTGCTGTGTGGCTTATTACGTATTTTCATTTTTTTTTTTAAGAAAATGGATTCTGTTTAGATTAACTTTATCTGCATAAAAAATAAAATGCTGTGTGCTTTATTTATTTTTATACATGTTATGTTTAATATTTTTATTCAATAGACATTAGACTGAACATAAGTATATAAGTTGGCTGTTTGTGTAGGATTTTACTTAACAATAATAATAAAAGTACCACCACCTCTCTCTAAATAATTTCTAGTAAAGCTTTTTTCAGTGTGCTATTGTAGAACAGCTGCAGGGCATACATCATATGAGTAGTGTGATATGGCTGCATATCGGCACTAGTGGGAGGCGTGCCACCATATCATCCCAGCAGTGATGATATACAGCCATATTGCTCTGCTAAGAGTGTAATATTGTGTTTATACAACAGTTCGATGGCATAATCGTGTATTTAAAAAAGAAAATCAAACATGAAGAGTCTAAAAATCCTTTTGTAAGAGAAACTACTTTCTTCCGCTGTTCATTCACATCTGCAGCTGAAGTCAGAACAGCAAAAGCCATTACTAATTCACCATTGCCACTTTAGAGCTATTATTTGACATATTCTCCAGCATAATATCTAAAGTGACAAAACAGGTGATTTTGCTTACATTTTAAGATTATTAAGATATTTAAGATTATATGCTGAACGGCATGAAATGTCATCAGTCTAGATACATTTTCCAGTATTTCTCTGTTGAATATGTCAATAATTTACCCAGAAAAAGCCAAAGAAAAGCAAACGCTAAGAGATTACTATGGTACAAATACAGCACTACAACATACAAAAGAGGAAGATTGATTCAGAATCTCACCTTTTTTATAATGATTTGATCAACTGTATTTTGAAATTACATAGAGTTTTTCTCCTGTAAGGGCTTATAATGCGGTCTCTGCCGCCTACTTGTGGAGGAGCGTCAACTGCCTTTGCTCTGCTCAGAATAACAGGCTGATGGATACTGACATACTGTATCTTCGAAATTATATATAAAAAAATAAATAGGCACTATAATTATGAATAAACTGCATATTTGCAATTTAAATGACTACATTATTGCTTAAAAAGCCTCAAAAGTACATATTGTCCAACTGCAGCAATAATTGTCAAACTGTAGTGAGTTTATTCATCTGCTGTCACTCTAGGTGGGCGGAGTAATACAGAAGGGTGAGGAGGCTGTACGAGTTCTGTTATTGCAGAATATCTCATGGCTATCAGCTAATCAGATTTAAGAACTAGATATATATATATATATATATATATATATATATATATATATATATATATATATATATATATATATATATATATATATATATATATATATGAAGAGTTCAGATGCAAAAACCTCTAAATCCATCAGACCTCTTTTCTTGTAAATGAGCATTTCGATCAGGCTCAGGTTCAGAAGTTTAATTTTATATGTAATGATAAGGTTATTAGCTAGTAAATAATAATTTTTATTTATTTTTTTTTCAAAAATGTCACTATACAAAATTCTTTGTTTTTTAACAAGGTAAATTTTCTTTTGCATCAAAACCAGCTAAATCCACGTCTACAAGATAACGTAATTAGTTGAAAATGAAGATGGCATTAGAAATTATTTTACAGAACATAAAACACATTACACAAAACATCTAAAATTTAAAATATATAAATATGTCAAGTAAGTGGCAGTTCATTCTGCTGTGATAAACCAGGGAAAAAGCAGAAGGAAAATTAATAAATGAAATCTGTAAAGTGCAATTATCAATAACATTAAAACTGACAATAATTAAATCTTAACAATCTGTTGTCATTTCTGATATTTGGGGTTTAGATTTAATTTAAGTACAACAACATTGCAAACATTGTAAGCTAATCTTGGAAGATTCAAATAATGTAGTGTAAAACATGAAAGATATCAATATCTGTGCATTGTCCATTAATATTAAAAGCTTATCAGATCTATAGGTATTATGAAGTAATACAAATAATGTATAATTTGAAACATTATTTATCTTTTAAAAAATAGCTTAAATTAGCAAATAAAACACAAGGTAGGCCTACTGGGCAAAAAGGGAGATGCCTCTCAGACAATTTAAAGGCTGTCATTCATTCATTCTCACCATACTTAAGGTCTTGGTCCCGTGTTTATCCTCATAGCATCCACGTGGCATAAAAGAACAGCACCTTCACTCTGTCTTTCGTGAAATGGAGTTACCGTTTATTGTATAGTAAATAGAACTCATTCAAAGTAGCGTCACTGAGCAAAAACACGTTATGAATGTATGTTACACTTCCAACTGCACGTTGTGTTTTCTTTTTCTTATAATGCACAAAGTTTTGAAGTAAGAGACATTTTCATTTGCCATTTACTGACAGTCGGACAGGCTCATCCAGTTCATCAAACACTGTCTTTTAAAATCGATATCGAAAGCGAATATCTCCTCATAAAAGCCGGCGTATCAGCGCGCTGCTACATTAAAAACATATGATTCAATTCACGCTTCTGATTGGTTCTCGGGATATAGCGGCTTTTGCTGTCAAAGGCAGGTGGTGTTTAGCGGCTTTTGCAAACAAACTGTTATTTCTGAATGCGCTGACGCTGGGATTTAGATGATTTGAAGCAAATCTATTTGTTGATGGTGTAGTATGTGCCTAAAGCATTCACTCAATGCCATCATCTCATTTTTGACGGAAGTGGCGTTTAGCGCCTTTTGCATCTGACCTCATTATACTCTTTATATATATATATATATATATATATATATATATATATATATATATATATATATATATATATATATATATATATTTTTTTTTTTTGTAACGTACAGTCCGGAGGTAAAATTCCGTATTGATTCCTAAAAGTGGTCTGGGTTCCTTTCTGCGTGAGTTTATGACCCCTGGCTCCATCAAGTCTGGGTGAGGATCCCTGGGTGACATAACAGGACATTTCACAGACCGTCCCAGCTCTCTCTCTGTCCGAACTTCAAAGGAACGTGGCAGGTAAGATAAAACAAGGAGGGAAAACCCATTCTTTGCCTCAAATCTCTGCCCGCACACAGACATTCCTCAATATTAAACAAAGACATTTAGAACCCAAAATTCTTTGTTTTAAGTACACATAACTTTTGTAATTTGTATACTCCCTCATATACCCTGCACACCTTGTAGTTTTAACCCTTTTAAGGCATCATTAAGAACGTGTGAATCATATTGATGTATTTCTTAAAACTGTCGTGTTTAGTACCGTTATGTTTCTCCTGCCATTTTACAACACATGATGTGTAGCGCATGATAATAATTTGTACGGCATGCATTCTTTAATGTTCTGAATTAAAGACCATCCGTAGGTTGCAGAAGGACCCTCAATATACATATGAGCGGTCCAGAGACAAAGGAAAGTTTTGCGCTCAAACTTTGCCCTGAAATTATTGGTCAGTCAGTAGAAAATGGGTGTGACTTGCCCCATAGTTAATATTAATAATTAATAATAACTCGTTATTATTGATCATTAATATTTATAAACAGCTAATTTTGCTACAATATTCTATTGGCTTATATGTCTGGACTATTATTTATTTATTTATTTATTTTTATGATTGATTGTTTGATTTATAAGTTTATTGATTATATTGATTGTGCATTGTTGGTCAAATAGTAAGTCTCTCCTCTTGGTTAAGCTTTCCATGGAGCGTGTTTTATTGAAAAAGAGGATGGACAGAAAAAGACAGAATTATGTAAGCAATTAATTCTGCTCTAACTTTACTGCCTGACCTCATTAGCTGCAATAGACCTTCCAGTGCCCCTTAAATGTCCAGTTAACTGGCTATACAGATGATCAATGTCAAATATCTCAATGGGAGAGGAGCGAAGTGCTTTGTCTCACTGAAAGAGCAGCATGAAATAAGAAACTGGAAAAAAGCATGTGATCTAAAAAAATATATAAAAATCACCTGCTCTCCCTTACATGTTTTCCATTGAGTCTTTGAGAGTAATCAGAAACCCCTGACCATATGCTGTGGTATGTGTCATGAGAACGGCCCTCCACAGTAAAGTCCACAAGGAGAGGTTCACAAGGGAGACACTTGAGAGGGAGAAAAATGATGATGCAAAGTCATTGTTGGTGTCTGACAGAAGGGAAGTTCACCCAGACATTAGCTCTATGGGTTTGCAAAGCAGTCACAAAGAGGCCTTGCAATACATGATTAATTCTGGCTCAGGACGAGTCCCCTGCTGAAATCATTGCTTGAATCTTATCTAACATGATACACACCAACTGTCTTATGCGGCAGCTACGATTCTAATTAGAAAGACTCCCCCAGGCCTTTTCCTGCTTTCAGTGTGCCATGTTGGCTAATTGTTTGTGCTAATCAACCACTTGGACACTCATTTCAAAATGGCGAAAATTTGAAGACCAAAGGATAAGGTGGTGCAAGTGGAGAGCACATCAAATGAAGACTAATTAAATGTTGGAGACATTTGTCTATCCCAAACACTAAAGATTTTCCTTAGGCTTTATTATCAGCCACACAGCACTCAGTTCTTGGTAAATGGCTTCAAGATAGGCCACTGTGGCAATTCTCCAATAACCACATAGTCTATGTTTCATACTAAATGCATTTTCACTACTACTGGCCTGCTGCATTTTCTTAATTAGGCCTAAGTGTTTACTCCATCTGTGTGTTGTATAAAACAGTCACTAAAAGGCGCTGTAGTCCCCGTGGAATTAACAGCGCTATGAATATGGCGCTTAGAGTTTAAAATCATATTAGTTTTTTGTTGTTGTTGTTTTTTTCTCTCAGCTTGCAGGAAGTGGACAATATTTGCAAGTGATATTAATTTAAATCACACATTATTATTGTTAACTAAAAGTCCAGTTAGGGGCAGTCAGCAATCAGCTGATTCATGTCAACAACGTTCAAAACATTCATTCATTCATTTTCTTTTCGGCTTAGTCCCTTTATTAATCCGGGGTCGCCACAGCGGAATGAACCGCCAACTTATCCAGCACGTTTTTACGCAGCAGATGCCCTTCCAGCCGCAACCCATCTCTGGGAAACATCCACACACACTCACTCACACATACACTCATACACTACGGACAATTTAGCCTACCCAATTCACCTGTACCGCATGTCTTTGGACTGTGGGGGAAACCGGAGCACCTGGAGGAAACCCACGTGAACACAGGGAGAACATGCAAACTTCACACAGAAATGCCAACTGAGCCGAGGCTCGAACCAGCAACCTTCTTGCTGTGAGGCGACAGCACTACCTACTTCACCACTGCGTCGCCACGTTAAAAACAGTTTTATATAAAAGTCTTTTTATTTCAGGTTCTCAGACAGGAAACTTGGAGCCCAAAAGAGCGGAACAGTCAAGTTTCAAAAGAAATAAGAAGTATACATTTTCTTTAAGGTGCATTTGATTTTTAACAATAACTGATCAAGCTTTAAAGACAACCCTGTTGTTAGCTTCGATATAGCCAATCAATTGCATTCTCTTTTTAACTTACCCTTTTACAACTTATTTGTAAAGCAATCACGTTTAAATGCAGTTTGTGCTGGAAAATAGGATATACAGATTTGCCAGAGCTGCAGTTAAAAAGTACACCAACAGAGATCTTTAGTTCTGCCTATCCCATAAGCAGTGTACATGCCGTAATCAGGTCTCTTTATGTGTTCAATTTACTTACAAATTTGTGTATACATGTCTGTAAACACACATAGTGAGGTGGAATCTCTTAACAAGTTCAGGAGTTCCAGCACTCCTCTGACCCCAATCAGGCCCTTCCATTGTTAACTAATTTGTAATATGAATTATCGTTAATTTAATGAAAATATACACAGGACAGACTTGTCCCTTCTTTTTAAACCGTTAAAATGCCACATTGTACATCACTGCCGCATAGATTTACCATAATGTTACCTGTTATGTGGAGATTCAGTTGCAGACCCACACATTTCAGTCCAGGCCAAGTCGAACCCTAAATGGTTAATGAAGGATAAGCTTACTTTTTGTTGTTTTCTAATGGATACTAACTCCTTAAGTGCATTATCGCCACCTATTGTGTATTAAAAAAAAAAAAAAAACTATGCTAAGAATGATTTATTTTTACAATATTTATTAACAATGCACAAAATACTACAAATAAATAATTTTATTGTGTTTTATTGATATTTATTTCGGTCAATATAATGAACCATAATATATTTGACTGTAGGCTATTATAAGATATTTACTTCTACCTCACTGCAAAACCTACACTTTACAGTAACCTGTTGTCCTTTGTTAACGTCTCCACTTACCCCAACCCTAAACCTACCCCTTACAGTAGCAAAAAAAAACAACTATTTATTTTTGTACAGTGTCACAAAAGTCTCTACAACTTGGAAACCTGGATTATGTGTCCTGAAACGTGTGGGTCTGCAGCTGGATATTATTGGAAGCATCCTTCACAGGCAGGGGCGAACTGGCCATAGGGAGCACCGGGACTTTCCCGTGACCTGACGGTCAATCTGGCCTGCCACCGTGACTCTAGCGCTGTGACTCTAACTCTCGAACGCTCACATCCCCCACCCCACGCTCTTTACTTACCAATTACACCTTATGCGACCTGAGCTACACTAACTTTTCCTCGTTGAAAATGCTGTCCCAGTCCACCCCTGTTCACAGGACTCAAACCAAGCTTCCCTGCATCTCACATACAACCCCATACAAGGTGAGCTACCGAGCATCCTGACCACAGTGGAAAAGTTGTCCATAAGCGGGTGAGGCAAATCAGTTCAAAAACAAATCATTGAGGCTTTTAAGGTGTCAAAGAACTAAATAGTTTTTTTACTATTCACCAAAATAATATTTTATTACTCTATATTATGTTCTCCGTAAGCATGTCTATTATACTGCCCCATAGCATTCCTATTACCTACAAACTGCAGGCAAATGTATGTCGAAGCCCAAGGCACGTATTTGCAATGAGCCTGCATTGATTACTGCATGGTGTATGAATGAGTGTTTTGCCTAGAAGAGAACTATAGAGTGTTTCAGATAGTCAGTAATGATATAAAGTATTGTTGTGTGAAATCAAACAAGAAGCTATACCTTTTATTAGATAAGATTTTGACCTTTAAGCCTTGCTAACAATGGTCTTGTTAAAATGTACACCTAGAGATTCCATGTGTTATGATGTCTCGTAATTATTTCAATGTACTTTTTTGCAAGTAGTTTTTACTCTGCTCGATCTGGTCTGTTACCCAGATGGAATTTAATTGCTCTTCTTCCCAGTTTGTCCATTCCTGCGTGAATGTTTGGGGAGTTCTTCTCCAAAACAGAATTATACCACATCAACTCTAAAAGAGCTGTTTTTGATTGTCAAGTACGATACATACTGTAGTTGACTTAAGTGCTTCTGCACCTGATTGTGTAAAAATCCATTTCTACACATGTATCTTTATTCATAAATGTACAATGTAGTGCACTGTACAGTATGAATAAGTTCTTCCTTTCTTAGTCTCAGTCTGTAGTTTGTCTTCAACAGAAATGTTGATCCTTCAACACACCAGTCTGGAAGTTTCTAGTACACCTAGAAAGAGCTTGATTAGCTGGTTTAGGTGTATTTAGTTGGGATAAGTCCCTCCAGGACTGAGTTTGGACACCCCTGTGTTAGATATTTATAATTTTTTGTATCAAAATTGAAAATCTTTACCACCCACACTAACTATAATAACCATAACGAGATTTCTTACACTTTCAAGAGGTCACACTTAGCTGATTTATATTGATAATAAAGCGTGTTTGGCATGCTGTTAGCTCATAAGATCCTCAAGCCCAGATTTCCCCCCTGTTTCATTGGGAGAGAGGGGAGTCTGAAGGTAGGTCTCGAGAGCTCCTCAGAATTCATTTGTTCGGCCTATTCCTTGATTATTCTTGGTTGCCATGGCAGAATGAACTGCCAAATATACCAGCATATGTTTATGTGGTAAATGCCAATTACTAAAACACTCATATACTATGCCCATTTGGTTTATTCAATTCACTTATACAGCATGTCTTTGAACTGTGTCAGGAAACTAGAGTACTCGGGGGAAACCCAGGCAAGCACTGGGAGAAGATGTATACTCCACACAGAAACACAAACTGGCCCTGCCGGCACTCAAACCAGTGACCTTCTTGCTGTGCCGTCCAGTATAATCTTAATTAATCTAGAAAGAGGGGAAGGAGTAGGAGTTGAGGGGGGATTCTTCAAGACGAAGATGACTAAGGAAATATGGTTATTTAAGTATGTTTGGATTCGTCTGATTGATCAATCATATGAAAGCTAATGTGGAATCAGCCATGGTCAATCATAAGCATGTGATCCTCTCGAAAATAGTTTATAAATAAACTTCACCAAGAGATAGCATATTGTATGTGGGTGTATTATTAACTTTTTTTGTGCTTTTATATGGTTGTTAAGTTGAAGCTGCCTTGAATAGTTTTACAACGCCTTCATATATTTGTCTTTTTATAGCTCTAATAAGAGTGAGAGAGTGAAATACTGTAAAAAAAAATATAAAAATAACTTCCATTTATGTCAAGTTTTTTTTATTTGTTTATGAGCTCTTCAAAGCCCAACTTTCATTCATTCATTCATTTTCTTTTCAGTTTATTCCCTTCATTAATCTGGGGTCGCCACAGCGGAATGAACCGCCAACTTATCCAGCATATGTTTTATGCAGCGGATGCCCTTCCAGCAGCAACCCATCACTGGGAAACATCCATACACACTCATACACTACATTTTAGCTTACCCAATTCACCTATAGCGCATGTCTTTGGACTTGTGGGGGAAACAGGAGAACCCAGAGGAAACCCAGGCAAATATGGAGAGAACATGCAAACTCCACACAGAAACGGCAACTGGCCAAGCCGGGGCTCGAACCAACGACCTTCTTGCTGTAAGGCGATTGTGCTACCCACCGTGCTGCCCCAAAGCCCAACTTATTTGACTTTTGTTTCGTTTATTCTCAACAAAATAGTATCAGTAATGAACACACAAATGTGAGGCATGCAATAAAACAATAAGAAATGATAATATAATATTTAAATTTTACAGAAAATTAACAGAAATGATACAGAAAATGGTAACTATTAACAATTCCGCTATCATTTAATCATCCTTTAACACAAAAAGAAGATTTTCAGAAGAATGTTAGAAAGAAGGCGTTATTGATTTTCATGGTATTTTTCCTCCTGCTATTGATATCAATGACCAGAATATCGTTTAGTGTTCAACTAAAATAAGTTTATAAATGGTGAGGAAAGTTACATTTTTGGGTAAACTATCCCTTTAATTGTATTTAGGATATTTACTTGACAGAAGTTATTTAGTATGGTGAAGAGTACAATAATAAATGTGTCCAGTAATATCTTTCTAAAAGTATTACTTTATTTATTTTAAAGTCCATTATTTAGCATGCTTTTTAGTATGCAAAGCAACTTACGAAGAATGTCTACAGTAAATGATTTATCAAAAAGAGCCAGATAAAGCAAACAAACAAAGTTTTATTTTTAGACATGGTTAGAAAAATACAAGCTATGGATTATTACAATAATACACTTATTATCACTGGATGATCTGCAGGAGATTCAACACAAATGTGAAAATGACCTCTTCATCTGAAGCATTGTATTTACCTGGGGACTTCTCCTCCAGATCACAGAGAATAAAGCCCTCTTCCAGCTTTTAATACCTTTCTGTGAAAAATGGTCTATTTTTGTTATTGCACATCGGCCTTTGTATTTATTTGCCTGCGTTGTCTGAAAATAAAAGTTTGATCAGACAAGTTTAATGGTATGTCTGCTTTTTATGACATTGCAACATAATTTTGCAATTTGTCTAGAGCTTTCTCTCTACAGTATTTTACCTTTAGGTGAACCCTGTCTCCATCCATATTCTTAGACAAAAACACCCACATCTCTTGAAATGAATCTTAAAAACATGCTGTAGGTGAAACCAGAATTAAAGACCTGTCATGTTTTCCATTACATTCAATGTAAGGTTCATTTACATTTCAGTTCACTCCACAGTTGTATTGTATGTTGGATTTGGTGGTATATTAGGACTCTGAATAGGTTTATAAACTGTGAAAAGAAAATATCACCTTACTCCAACCCTACCCCCTACACTTAACCCTCACAGAAAACCTGTGGGAAATTTGGAATGCAAAAAGACTACATTAAATATGATTTTGAAGTGTTTTGATTTACGAGGTTGCTGTGTTGTGGCGCAGTGGGTAGCACTGTCGCCTCACAGCAAGAAGCCTCAGCCTCAGTTGGCATTTCTGTGTGGAGTTTGCATGTTCTCCTCGTGTTCGCATGAATTTCTTCTGGGTGCTCTGGTTTACCCCACAAATCCAAAGATGTGCTATAGGTGAATGGGGTAAGCTAAATTGTCTGTAGTGTATGTGTGTGAATGAGAGTGTATGAGTGTTTCCCAGTGATGGGTTGCAACTGGAAGGGCATCTGCTGCATGTGCTATATAAGTTGGTGGTTCATTCTGCTGTGGCGACCCCTGATTAATAAAGGGACTAAGCCAAAGAGATAATGAATAAATGAAGAATTTACGCGGTCAAATAACATGTCCTCATAAATAACTTCAACACTGTAATACCTTGGTCATACCCATGTCTTTATACAAATGCAGGTCCTCGTAAACCACACACACACAAAGACACACAGACAATATAAGTTTTTCTTCTAACAGATTTTTTTTTACTTATTTGGCATAAGAGTGGGAATCAAGGCTTCACCCAGTCAGCAGTTTTGCAATCCATGGAAACAAGCAATTATACAGCATTCTAAGGTAAAAAGGCGCTCCTTGTGTCACAGAATCAGTCATTGGCTACTCATTTTTGTGCATAACACATTCAAATCATGAATTATGACATCACTTGGTTTGTTGGTCCATTGGGTCAGATAACTTTCTTACCTCGACTGAACCCCTCCAGAAATTACTTTTTTTTTTTTATTTGTCTTCTGGAGTAGCATAAGTGTATGGTATAATGCTGAGCATACTGTATGCAATACAAAACATCAGCACAGTATTTGAAAGGGTTTAAAGACATACATGCAATAAGCTAATGTTAGTGACTGGTTCCTAAAACTGACCTCCTGCAACTACCTGCTGTGAAAGCCCATTTTCCTTAAACATACTTTTCTTGCTTAGAGGTTTTGTCTTGTTTCTAGTCTAAATATCTAAAAAAAAAAATCTTAAATCCAGAAGCAATTTACAAGTAAATTTATTATCTTGTTTCAGAAAAAAAAAACATCTAAATTAAGTTATAAAACAAGTAAACTAATCTACAAACAAGGTTTGCAAGATACTTATTTATTATTATTTTTTATTTATTATATGATGATTATTTATAGACTATATTGCTAGAAACAAGACAAAACCTCTAAGTAAGAAAATAATTTTCAAAAAACACCCAGGAAAAGCTGTAGTACCCCTGCAGTATCAGTACTCTTTGCATGTGCGATTTTTATTTGTATTTTTTTTTAATTCAGCAAACAAATCATCACTAAGCTAAGAAAGAATAATTAAAAGCATTTAAAATATATTAAAGCACGCTATATTAGCCATGTTAATAAAAGTGTGTTTTTTTATTTTTATTTTTTTAGTTATATTTACACTCTATCGCGTTAAAAAAATATCTATGCTACAGGGAGTAGATTGTTCCCTGACTTTAGTGTAAAGAGTGAAAAGTCAAGAACTACACTCTAAACATGGTACTCATGATTGATAGTTAAAATAACTTACATTAGACTATTCTAGAATAATGTACAAAAATATCAAAATTACAATTATCCTATCAACAGTTTTATTACAGATCTCATTTAATGATCAAATCTCTTATTACAGCCAGCACTACAAATTTACACTTTTTACAAATGAACACTTTTTTTTACATTTATTTATTTATTTTTTAAGATTTTAATAATGGTATGACTTATGTTCCATAAAGATATTTGGTCAAATGAATTCCTGTATGTTGGAAATAACACCATCAAGTGTTGGTTACCTGTAACCAGGGCCAGACGGAATCTGTGGAATCTATTTCTGCACAGAATTTTTAAACAAATGATTTTGAGAGTATCATAACAAACTTGATATATGAAATAAAAAATACCTTTTTAACTTTAATGTTTACAATGCAAATCCAATTAGATCCAGTTTTTCTTTGTAAAACAAAGTCTCTCATATATCTCTCATATAAAGTCTATCATATGATATATCTACTATAAGGCAGATAATACTACTTTACAAACTGTGTTCTAAATAGAACAAGTGAACATTTTCAAATTAATCAATAATATTACTGAAATTAATAAAAAAAACTGAAGAAATATAAATTTACATGCAAGTCAATATTTAAATATTAGTAAATCTGCAAATTTCTGCACACGCAGATTCCGTGTGGGCCTACCTGTAACTTTTTTTTTAAATTATGAAAATTATAATTTTACATAACTTTTCTATATCGATGGATAAGTGACCGTGCAGGCATTGCTGATGAAGAGCATGTGTTTGTGAGCATAGACATGTATTGTCCTGCCTCCCTGTTAAATTTGATCTAATCTGTGTCCTGAAACACCCTCTCCTGCTTTCACTTTTACTTCTAACAGAGGGAGTGATTCGTTTGTGAATGAATCTCCGTTATAAACGATTTGTGTGAACAAATCCTGTCCCTGTGTCTCAATGTGCACCTTTCTGATCTAAATGGTACAAAACATTTGTAATATTCAATAATTTATGGTGCAAAGTATGCACGTTGAGGTGCAGGCACAGTTATGTTATCAGGCACCCTTATAAGTTACTTCAAAAGCAAGCCGTTACTTCAGTTAGCCGACAATAATACAAGTTTCTGGCATCAGCTTCTTGTTATATTTCATTTACAATGTTTGCTAATTTTATTCAACAAAACTAAGCCTATAATTTAGTGTGAGTTGCTGCTATGTTGTCTTATGGTCAGCACAGTAAGTGACTGTATTATCATTAATAACGCGACTAAACAAACGCACAAAAGTTCGTAACTTACAAAAACGTAAATAATGAAATCTTACCTACGAAATGTTCTGTCTTTAATGCTTTCTTATATTTATTTACTTGTTGCTACATCCATACGCAATGCAAATGTCCAGCATCTTCAGATTGCTTTTATTCTTAACTAGTGCAGTTGAATGACTTTTGTCCTGGGAGCACTGTACAAATGTGGCGGCGGTATTAACGCATGCTCAGGGTCGGTATGCGATATTTAGTGTATTACATAGATACATAGGTATTATGGTATACACCTAGTAGGTTCTCTCTGTTCTTCTTCTGTTCAGCTCCTTCTGAGTAAAAGGACAGGATGATGGAAATGGGTCCGTGGATTTAGCCTGTACACCCAGGTCGAACATGGGGAGGTTTAACATGGCTCAGGTCCACTCCAAGATGAGACCTCAGACAAAAGCTCTGGAGGAGCAGCTGGATATACTTGTGCTCTCTGACCTGTTTTATTGTAGCTCAGGAGCGTGAAGGAGAGGAACCCTATTCTCTTCAAGTGTGCAGGGGATCACAAGGCTAAACTAAAGCTGTACTTAGCCTGGAGAGACGCACTCCACCATTTTGTCCACACCTCCACTGTTGCAGAGGTCATGGTGAGTTTACATTCATCTCAGTCTGAATGGTTGTTCACTGCAAGCTCTCCTTCTCTTCCCTTAACACTCGTGTAATTCATAATGAAATTCTAATTTAATAACTAATTTTTCTTAGAATCTGCAAATTTGTTATTGATTTGGGGCAGAAACATCACCTCAAAGGGCTTCTGAGTGTGTACTATTCCTCCCTATAATTTTGTGATATAGTCTCCACTCATGCCTGCCTGTCGCTTGTTTTTTTTGCAGGTATATCAGAAGCTCCACACGCAGGATGGTACTTGAATGCCAGGTCAGTAATGACTGCCTTGTTTTTTCTCCCACAAGGATGGAAAAAAATGTTTTTGCCGTGTTTCTGACTGCCAACTCAGAAGAGGTAATGACAGGTCTTTTTGTCCAATGACGGGTAATAAGGAGTATGAGCTCTTAGAGCAAAGAAAAGGAGAGTGGGAAGTAAACAGGTGGATGGGGAAAAGGATGGTTGAAAGGTAAAACATTATGTAGCTAGGAGAGAGGAAGCTTTTAGCTCTCACAATTGTGGGCAGGGAGTTTTGTCACACTGACCGGGTATTGACATCATTTTGTATCACAACATTGCTCAGATCCACACCTTGTGAGATACAGAGATTGGCCTGCCTCAACACAGCACACTTTCAATTGGTAAGCCCTGAATTACGTAAAAATCCATTTAATAGGTACAAATTCCCAGCTTTTCATAGTTAGTTTTTTGGGGCATCTGCTGTTTGTTTGTTTGTTTGTTTGTTTGTTTCAAGTGCTGGGAACCCCCCCCCCCCCCCAACACCACCACCACCACCACACACATACATATTTTTGCTATTTCTGCTGAGAATTTTGTAAAAAATCTTCCGCAGAATTATTTTGGGAGTATCGTAACTAAAAACTTAATATATGAAATTAAAAACAATAGCTTTTTAACTTTTATTTTATGTTTACAATGCAAATTCATCTAGATCCACTGTTTTGGTAAATAAAGCAAGTCTATCATATATCTACTAAAATATAGAAAATATTACTTTACAAACTGTATTGTAAATAAATCAAATTAACATTTTCAAACTAGTCAATAACATTTCTGAAAGTAATTTAAAAACTTAATAAATATACATTTACACAGATTTACACAAGTAAATATATAGACTCAATGATGGGCTAAAAATCTGCAGATTTTTATGCGCACAGATTCTGTGTGGGCCTACGCATGTCTTTAGACTGTATGAGAAACTTGAGCACCCACACGAACATGGGGACAACATGCAAACTCCACACAGAAATGCCAACTGGTCCAGCTGGGACTTGAACCAGCAACCAGCAACTGTAAAATGACAATGCTAACCATCATCATTCTTTCTTTTTTTCTTCTTTATTTCATCATATCGCTTTATTGACAGTCTTGAGCAAAACAGAATTACTTTCCATGCTCATATTTGTGCACTATTGCATAATATGTTTGTTACCTTCCTGCAAGCCCAAAATAACTATCATTACAGCAATTATCCTCTTCAAAAGTTTATTCATACTATTAAGTTTGTTCTTAATGCTGCGAGTTGCCTCTAGTGGCATTAGTATGTCTGGTGTATTAGAATTAATATTGAGCCACAGCACTAAAGCTCCTGAAAGCGCAGTAAATATGTTCTTTTTCACAGAGTCAGGGGAAAAGAAAGTGGCTAATTGATACTTGAGAGAATGTTTAATAAGTGATGTTACATTAAGTGGGGAAGTGGTAGTGCAGAGGAACATGAGCTTTAGAGAGAGAGACAGAGAAAGACTATCCCGAGATCTCATGACAAAACATGAAGTCCGCCAAAGCAATTACAGTTTTATTGTTGTTATTATTATTATTATTATTATTATTATTATTATTATTATTACTTTTATTCAATTACATTTGTGTCCAGTGAATAACATTCATTAAAAAAGTTATCAACATGTATATCAGCTCTTTTTATTGTTGATGAACTGGAAACAGAGAAGATTCAGAGGAGACAGCTCCTACCAGTTGTGGTCTTGGGGGTCTTTTTGAAGGAGTAAAATAGATAGATTCTCAACAGATGTGAAGTGCTTCAGCTCAGATGGAGGAACATGCTTGTTTACAGCAGCTATGGCTGTTTTGTTTTTTCTTTTTTCCCACCGGATGATTATAAGCGGTTGAAATTTGTTGAAACAGAAGGTGGAAAACCAGGCTGTGCAGTCTTTGGACTTCAGTTGGTTTGAGTCATCTGGGCTCTTGGACGGCTCTTCAAGAGGAGGCTGTGGATGAGTGGGCTTTAGTGGGAGCAAGGGAAATTATTTGACTAAATTGTTTTGTGTATAAACAGACAAATGTGGGTTCATCAATATGCGCAAACATTTCAATGGGATAGAAGATCGTAATGTGAAGCTAAAGGACCTTTGCAACTTTGGTGATCAAGAAAAAGGGTCCCGCTTTGTATTAAGTAGCCTTGATTACTGTGTACATGATAAAAAGCGATTAGAAAAAAGAGTAAATGTGTTGCCTTATAATTATTAAGTAAACAAACTATGTGCATAATTATAAGTTAAGTTAGGTCAATGGGTTCACTTGTTTTACTTGTTGTGTGCTTTACTTTTAAGGCAACAGGTTTACTCACTTTTTTATAAGTAGAGTAATTGGCTGTTTAATCATTTGGTATTTGGTACAATGCGATTATACATGCTTTTGCATTGTACTTAAATTAAACTATATATATTTATATAACCCTTAACCCACACTTAAACCTACCAATGTCATAATCTTACTTCGAACTTAACCATAAGTATTGTGACATACAGTATGAACACAGTCATTGAATGAATGAATGAATGATCTGAGTCTCATTTTGAAAAAAAAAGGAAATAAATATCCTGGTTCTTTTCTTTCTTTGTATATTAGACTAAGTAATAGTAGATAAAACCAAAATGAAGATGTTTTATATTTGGTGATGCTGCGCTGTATCTTTGCATCACTCCAATTCATTATAAATTGGTAGAGATAAATCATAGAGTAGTGTTAATGTTAGAGTTAACCATTAGTGAACAGCAACTAATCAGGATGAGCCATGACTCCATATTTTCCTTAGTTCAGACTTTGGCTCTCTCCATAAATAAAAATGCAATAATCAGACACTCGATTTTACAGTCAGCCATTTACTTAAACCAGGGGTGCCCAAACCCAGTCCTTGAGGGTCGGTGTCCTGCATATTTTAGCTCCAACCCCAATTAAACACACCTGAACCAGCTAATCAAGCTCTTTCTGGTATACAAAAACTTCCAGGCAGGTGTGTTAAAGGAAGTTGGAAGTTGGAACTTTTTTCTGCATGTATAATTAGGTTTAAACAAATGATCACAGCTCAATTCAGTGTTCTACTAGCCGGTTATCAGCTTTGCGTTGGTGCCGTCAGTGCTTTATTATACAAAAGCAGCTAGTTAGAAGAACATCATCCTACATTGTAATTTTCCTTCTTGAGGTAATGTGATGTCCTCAAAACATTTTACCATAGTGCATGGTTTTCTGATAAATGGTAAATTTGCTTGGTACGGTAGATGAACTGGTAATGCACTATACACTGAGTACTCAGGTCTGAGTCCTGTGAAACTCAAGAGCTTAAAATCCTTGAGGAAGCAAACAAAAAAATCTCAACAAGTCTCATTTTTGCTTTTATTAAGGGATGATAAAGAAATTTTGGGGTGAAGTAATCCTGTGTGTATAAATACATATGCTCATTCTTTCTGATATTTACAAAAATGAATGAATGAAATAAATAAATAAATACCTCTCTTCTGCCTAACCAGCTCTGGAAAATCTGGCACCCAGGCAACAGCATGGGGACATCATGTGCACAAGCATTTTACCACAGTCAGAGAGAAGGTTTCTAATAGTAGTTAAGCTGGTAGTCCGGTACACTCTCAGAAATAAAGGTAAGCTAGCTATCACTGGGGTGGTACTTTTTCATAAGGTACAAATTTGTACCTAAATGGTCCATATTAATACCTCAAAGAAACATAGTACCTAAAAAGTACAAAAGTGTTCCTCTTCATTTTTTTAGGTACTAATATGGACAAAATGTGTACCTTTTGAAAAGGTACCACCCCAGTGACATCACGCGTACCTTTAATTCTGAGAGTGTACATTCAAGGCGTTTCTCGGGTATCCACAATTTCGGGTCTCATTTTCAAATAGCGTACAGGTCATGTTCAGGTATGAATTTTTGGACCCTTTAAAACCTCTACAAACACACATGACAGGATGTTAATTATAACAAGAAGAAACATTCATTCAATCATTTTCTTTTTGGCTTAGTCCCTTTATTAATCAGGGGTCGCCAAAGCAGAATGACCTGCCACCCAGCTAATCCAGCATATGTTTTACACAGCGGATGCCCTTCCAGCCGCAAGCCATCAGTGGGAAACACCCAATACACTCTTGCATTCACACATACACTACAGACAATTTAGCTTACCCAATTCAACACAGGGAGAACATGCAAACTCCACACAGAAATGCCACCTGACCCACCCAGGGCTCAAACCAGCGACCTTCTTGTTGTGAGGTGATCGTGCTACCCACTGCGCCACCGTAATGCCCACAACAAGAAACAATGTAATATAATTTTGTAGATGTGACCATGCAACAGCCACTTGTTTTTTTTTTTTTTGAGCCCAGGTTGCGATTTTACCCTCGAGCAGGGCTCTGGAAACTCTTTTCAAATGGCATTTCCTTTTACATAGGTATTTCTGTCACCTACCATCTGAGTCTTCCTGTCACCTTTAGGAATGATGCTTCATGGTGAGGTGAGCTTTAGCAGAGCTGCCTGTCACCATCATCAATATAAATGCAAATGAAGATCAGGGTTGCGAGAGGCTGCAGAATGGTTTTGTCATGATAATATCTGGCTTGCAGAGGAGAGAGCTGCTGGATCAGGTATTGAGCTGTGTATGATGCCTTAGGCTTTGAAGATCTAACGCACATTTTCTAAAGTGGGGCCATATGAAAAGGTGTGGGCATGTCTTATGGTCAGAAAGAAGCAGAGCCCTCTTCTTTCATTTGGTCCATTTGACAATAGAGGTGCACGCTAGGATACCCTGAGCAAATATGGGCAAACAGAAAAAACACCCCAAGGCAGAGTTTATCCATTCAGTCTGAATAAATGGTCATGTGTGTCAGTGTCTGTGTTTGCGCAGCAACAGAGAAAAGGCTTTTGAAGTTTGGAAGGACTGTCAGAGAAAGTTAATGGGATGTGCATGTGGATCATTTGATTTTTAGAATATTTGCCTGGTGCCATAATTTCCAGACTATAAAACACTGCTATCTCTGGCTCTGTGTAGACCTGGTATTATAATGCAGTTTTGTTGATCTCATCATAAGTACAGGGGGATAAAAACAGGTGTAAACAGGGTCTAAATGTTTAAATGAGCTTGCCCACTTTAAACCACTTCTTGTCGAAAACACATTAGATAAGATTGCTTTTACGGTGTACAATGCATTCAAACTGCCACAAAAGACCATTTACTGCCAACTGACCTCAGTCTTAAACATTACGGAATGGGTTGTTGAAGCACGCCAGCCAAATGTGATTTAAACAACTATCATTGCACACATTTGTACATCTGAATGCCTGTAAATTTGTGAATTTCCTTTGAGAAACAGGTTCATGAATGTTTTATTTTATGCATAAAACTATAGATTCATTTTTACTACAATAATTACTACTTTCGGTCTGTTTTTACAAGTTTAAATTTAGACGTTTTAGAAGTTTTAATTTTAATGTATATACTGTACGTTAAAATAGTTTAAATGCTTTTTTAGGGACTGTTTTACTATGATAATTACTTCTTTCGAATTAATGTTTTCTACAAGTTTAAATGTAGACTGTACATGTTAAAATTGTATAAATGTTTTATTAGCAACTGTTTACTGGTTACAGGGTGTCCACAGGATCTTAATGTAAATAAATTTAGGGCCCTTAAAAAGTAACAAAAAGTCAAATTTTTTAAATGCTATTTTGCAAGGTATTAAACTTTATATCATTTTTGATTATGCAACGTATGGTTGTATGCTTAAGTTTACCTGAATTAAATCTGCAAATATCAGAATGCTATGTAGCAATCAATAAAATCCTGCTAGATTTGACATCATGCTGCATTGATTACTGCAGTAACCAAGGCAACACCATTATTTCTAAAGTTCTAAATGTGCCAACCTGCTGAATGAGCTAGATTTAATAGATTTTCAATCAGTATATGAATAATGTTTAAGTTTTGGATTAGTTTCTTACATTAATATTTAGTAAATATACTGTAAGTTAAAATCTCGCTGGTTGAAACCTAAAGTGGTTATAAGGTTTAAAATGTATGGAAAGAGTCTTAAAAAGGTCCTAACAGGTATTGAATTCCACTCTCTGATTTCTGTATATATCTGCATATAGTTATCTTTCGAATAACAGGTTGAGTATTATAAGATATATAATGTAATAGCACTAGCACTAACAGTTAACAAAGTATATTTAAACAATTGCTTTGACATTTACTTACTACCAAATCATCACCAAATAATTTATTGATACTGGTACTAATACAAATCACCTGATTTTGTCTTGTAATAAAAGATAAGAAAAGGCACAAATACAATACTTGCCCAGAAACTCCCTCATTAAAAAAATGGATGGAAGTGGACAAAAGAGACTGATTAAAACACTAGGCAAAACAGGAAAGTTTCTCCCTTAGCTACGTGTGATCCAATCGAATAAAATGAATTTTAATGCTGGCTGTAAACAGACTCTCTGATTCATCAAGATCTCTGAAACAAAGGTGCGGTTTTCATTCTCGTATTTGAACTGGTGGATAATGAGCTCTCCCATTCAAACGTCTCTTTCACTGTCAGGTTTGTGTAATTGACCACTACTTTCAATTACAGTGATATATTGATGGCCCAGGGAGCTGCACTGTTCAGGCGGTTTGACAAAAAACCTTGCTGAAGGCCACGCCATTACCAAGGTGATTTTTGGACATTTCAGCTTTGGAGACTCAAATCCCCTGGGTCTGGATTGCCTTACGGGCAGAGCAGCAGAGACTGACTATAAAGGCTGTGCAGTGGGGTTTCGCCACTCTGGCCCTCGAGGACCACTGTCCTGCTGAGTTTAGCTCCAGCCCTCATCAAGTTCACATGGCTGTAATTTCCCAGTAATCCAAAAGACTTTGATTAGTTTGTTCAGGTGTGATTGCCCTTAAGAAAGTAACCATGGCTTTATTATAGCAAAAGAGTGTTAACCATGTTTTTTGATGCATTGTTACATTGATTTATGCATTTAGGGTTATTATTAAATTCTATATTAACCCTAACCCTAATTATTCAACATTAACCCTAATCAGATTTCCCAGATGCATTAGAATGTGTCCTGTTTATTGTCTTGTTTCTGATCCAAAAATATTATAATTTTTTTTTACGATTTGCCAAGACACCCACTAAAATTACATTCAGTAGACTGTATTATACTCATTGTAACAAATTATAATCCCATATTATTTTATTATTGTAATATAATACTGTTAATAATATGTTCTGTGTGCGCTCCTCTAAAACATATATGTAATGATGAATGCTATTTCACACAAATTTTTGACTTTTTTGTTTCTTTTTTTACACAATTTATTTGCAACATTAAAGAAGACCATTGCATTACATGTTCTTTGTATAGAAAGCATATTTCTACATTTATTCTGATGCAAACACCAACATTTTTGGCCATTATATTTTGTAAGTTTTTGCTGTCACTTTTGATAAATTTTTATTATGTGATTATTTACAACAACAACAACAACAACAACAACAATAATAATAATAATAATAATAATAATAATAATAATAATAATAATAATAATAATAATAATGCCCTAATCACATAATTTTTAATAAATGACACTGGGGTCATAATATTATTAATATGATTATTATTCATATCAGTAATAATATTATTATTATTATTATTGGCTGCATGGTGGCGCAGTGGGTAGCATGTTTGCCTCACAGCAAGAAGGTCACTGGTTCGAGCCTGTTTCTGTGTGGAGTTTGCATGTTCTCCCCGTGTTGGCGTGGGTTTCCTCCTGGTGCTCCGGTTTCCCCCACAAGCCCAAAGACATGCGGTGCAGGTGAATTGGGTAGGCTAAATTGTCCGTAGAGTATGAGTGTGTATGAATGTTTGCCAGTGATGGGTTGCAGCTGGAAGGGTATCTGCAGCAAAAAAAAACATTGCTGGATAAGTTGGCAGTTCATTCCGCTGTGGCGACCCCAGATTAATAAAGGGACTAAGCCAAAAAGAAAATGAATGATTATTATTATTATTATTATTATTATTATTATTATTATTATTATTATTATGTGCTTATTTGTGTCAGGTTGATTTAATTGCCAATCAGAATAGCCATCCAATATTTTCCCAAACTGAATATCTTCAGCAATTGAAGAAGACTATTTCTCCATCATTTCTAAAGGCTAATTTATACTTCTGCATCAAGTGCATGCCTATGGTCCAGCGCAGCTTTCACTGGGTCGCATATCCCTCGCCATGTCCGACGCTGACATGCAACTCTCAAAAAATATAACTAGACGTCACAATGACGAATGGTGAAAGCTCTGTGATTTGTCGGCTTGGTTGCTGTGATGTGTGTGGGTGGGGCTGAGAGCTGCAAACCTGATGGAGAGAGTGTTTAAAAGTGTTGAGTCCCAAGAAGGAGCTCCAGATGAAAACTTTTGTTTTGTTTACCTTATGATTAAGGTTGTTGCACGTCTGCTGGTTCTTGCCTCTGAATGAGTGAGTTTCAGCCACTTGTACATTAAGGTAACGTTCAGAAAAAGCTAAACACCTGTGAACAAACTTGCTACAGAGGAACATAAAAACCTATTGCCATCTAGCGTTTTGGAAAAGTTTTTGCAGAGCAATACGAACAACACGCAGAACTATATATGCACGACTATGCCTTAGGCATGCACTCTGGGTCACGCCAATTGCTTATCGCTGAAGTATAAAATAGTCTTAACACAGTACATGCTTTTCAGCAAGATTAGAAGCAGTTGTTTGAACTTGAGAGTAAAATTATAACATTTTTGTCTTTTCAATGTCTGTTCTATTTAATCTCCATCACTGAATGAGAACAAGGCTGGGTTAGGTGACGGCTAGAGGTTGACAGTTGAAGAAAATAAATTGAAAGCTGTTTCTGATACACACACAAAGAAGCAGGGTGAGTGTGCAGAAGCAGATCTAAGAGAAGCGATGCAGTTAATCAGATACTAAACCGCCCTGCCCCCCTTGTTGTTTTCACCATTTGAACCGCACTAATCCTCTATGTTTCTGCTGACAGCAGACTCATCATTTATGACGACAGCAGCCCTATTCCAGTAAATTCATTCCAGTGACGTGTGACCCCTGACTGCTGCCACAGAGGCACTCAAGGAGCCAATGGCAACATGAGCGCCATCCTCTAAAAGGATTATATTTAGAAGTAGGAGCTGTTGCACGTACTGTACACTCTTCTGGGCACTGCACGGAGTGATACATAAACAACCAGGAGCCTCTCACCGTTCTGCTCTCTAGAACTGGCCCACTTCCCCCCATCCCCAAGCTCTCTCTCTCTCTCATACTTTCTCATACCTATTTTTTTTCTAGCATCAAACCTGTGCTAGTTTGGAGCTAGTACTATTGTCCATTTGGAGTTGGTTTGACTGGCCTTATACCACTTTCCCAGCAATCATAATGTAGAAGTCCATCTATTAGCCCAATGTCAAAACTAACAGCATGATCGAAGGTTAAATGCATGTAAGCCTTTTCTGTTGTTTCTGAAAAGAATTGTGTTATTTGTTAGAATTTATTTATATTCGTTTTTTAGCTCCGAATTTAATCTGACTCCAATTTTAAGTGATCGTAAAATTTACACTGTATTTCTAATTCTAAGAATGGATCACATTCATCATTTATAACTTAATTTCAAGTTTTGATCTGTATCTGTTCCCATACTCTTCAGGTATTCGTTCATTAGGGACCAAACGCCGAGTTTCACGCCCCGGGTTTTTGCGTGTCTTCTCACGGACAGTTTGTCGACACTGAACTTAGTCAAAGGATGTAGGGTTAGCTAATACTTTAATAGTCTGGTTGCCAACTGCTCACTTATCCTAAAAAGTAGTAGATTTAGCCACTTCCAGACAACTTAATTAGATGATTAAAGATCTCCATGCTGTTGTGCCACACTGCTCCATACAGTCAAATGTGCTTTAGAATCAAATCTAATATTGTTGAATCATAAAGGTAGTGCAACACTCCACCTTATCTATTGGATAAACGATTTCAGGAGAATTCAGAGTGAATTAAAACTTAACATTTTATTTGTCAGGTAAAATTGTATTATGCCAATTACATAATAAAACAATCAGAAAGCCAATTCAGAGATGATACTGTAAAAATACAACATACATTACTCAAAGATAAATCAAAGAGTTAGAGATGCATATCTGACCCGAGAACTACGTTGCCGCATAAGTCTCAGAGATGCTGCAACGGGGTGCCATGGCTACAAGATCCCAATGATATTTGTCCACATTTCCTTTAAATACTCAACTCAGAACAAACAGCCATAAATTCAAGACAATAAAAGCCTCACCGAGACCCTTGCCTGATGAATTTGAGGAGTTAATCATCTTTAAGGAGGGGCAGCATCTGGCAAAGATTTTACCAATCTCAAAAACCAAAACAACATATACAAATGAAATATTACAGTGAAATTAAGACCACTTTACCAATCACACAGAGACATTTAAAATGATACCAAACATGAATATAGTGCTATGGGATACACTATATTAAAACCTTGGACAATTTGTGTGAAAATGTGCTCTGAACTTAGGTCAAGAAGGGGGACTTGAGGTGAAAGGAGAAGGGTAAGAAGAAAGAACTTTTTCGCATTCCCCCCAGGTGAGATGTAGCTCTGTGTTTCCAGCCTACTGTAAACTGTCTCAGGTTGATTTGAATAGAACAGTTGAACAGCCAGTTTCCTGATCTTCTTCTCAGATCAGAAAGTTTATTGTTTTATGGCATCTAATGAAATTCCACAACAGTTCTCAGGATCTGATATTCTGGAGCCTTACAGTAATAATATTAATATTCATTCATTTTCTTTTCGGCTTAGTCCCTTTATTAATCTGGGGTCGCCACAGCGAAATAAACCGCCAACTTATCTAGCATATGTTTTATGCAGCAGATGCCCTTCCAGCAGCAACCCTTTACTGGGAAACATCCATTCACACACGCATACACTAGGGACAATTTAGCTTATTCAATTCACCTATACCACATGTCTTTGGACTTGTGGGGGAAACAGGAGCACCCGGAGGAAACCCACGCCAACACGGGAAGAACCTGCAAACTCCACACAAAAATACCAGAGGACCCAGCTGAGGCTCAAACCAGCAACCTTCTTGCTGTGTGGCAAACGTGCTACCCACTGCGCCACCGAGTAGGCATAATAATAAAAATAATAATTGTAATAATAATTATTTATTTTATATAGCGCCTTTAAAATGTGTTTTTGTGTGTTTTACACAAAAAAAAGATACAGATGTGTAACAATAACAATAAAACATACAAAATGAAACATTCAAAGTAGATAAATATCTAGAATTGTAAAAAACGCTAAGAATACACACCTCATGAATTCAAGAGTTCACACTTAGCTGATGACTGTGGGGTGTAACCAGGGGTGTAATATTTGACTTCAGGGGTGTCAGCACTCTGGGGGCGACTCCGTGGGAGTTGGAGCTGTAAGTTTGGCCTTCTGTAGGATTCTGGGAAAGGGAGGGGTTGGTGGAGGCTCCTGTGGGAGGTGGACTGGGCGGGACCGAGTCAAGCTCAGGGAGACTCTGGGGGAGTCAGAGCTTGGGGAGTGAGGGCTTATGCGAAAGAAGAAAAGAGTAGCGGAATACTCAACGCTAGAAAAATGTGGAGTAGCGGAGCAACTCAACTCTGGGTAGGGAGTTGGAGATAGGGGGAACTGGAGAAGGGGGGGATTGAGGAAGTAATTGACGCTTGAAGGAAGGGAAGGAGATGCTGAGAAACTCGATGCTAGGAAGTAGGAAAGGAAATGCGGAGAAACTCAATGCAGGAAGGAGCAAATGGTAAGATTTTCACTAATGGCTTGGGGCGGGGTGGGGGCTTGGCGTGACTCTGTGGGAGACAAAGCTCTTGGGCCGCCGTGGAAGATGCTGTGAATGAGTATGAGTGGGAGTGATGGGGAGCAGAGTATAGCTTGGGCTTAGTAAAAAACAGAGAGGGAGCAGTTAGAGGTGAATTTAATAAAAGAAAAAGGGGGGAGGAGTACCGGAGGAACTCGACGCTGGAAGGAAGAAAAGTTGACGCTAGCAACTTGACGCTAGAAAAAAAGCAAAGCAGCGAAGAAACTCGATGCTGGAAAAAAGTTTTTAAAGAACAAGAATAGTGGGGGAAATCCAGGTCTGGAAGAAAATGGGGGTTAGTGGAGAAACTCTATGCTAGAAGGAGGGGGAGGCAGAGGAAATGGCAGGGTCGTGCTCGTGCCCTTGTACTCTGGATGTCGTCTGGTGAGAGACAGCTGGGCTTCCTTGAGGTGATAACTGCTGAGTCGGATGTATGTTTTGAATGCATCCGAGGACCAGCGGCCGAGGACCTGGATTTGGTTGTGGGAGAGCCCGTTGTGGGCGGCTGTAGTGGCGGCTCCAATTCTGAAGAAATGCTAGAGAAAGATTCAGGTGGAAAGCCAGATAAGTGTAGTATTTCTTTTAGGTGTTTTTTGAAACCAAAAACAAGTTACTGGATGGTTAGCATGGTCAGTAAAAAAAACGGGCAGGAAGGGTTGGGGTCTTGGGATTTCCTCAGCTGTAAGAATGCTAGGAGTGTTTGAAAGGGGTCTGTGGGAGAGGGGAGATCAAAAATGTAAAGGAATGGCTGTTGCGAATTTGGTCTGTTTTTTTCTGCTTGTTAAGGAAAGAAATTGTTTCTTTATCCTGCAAAGTCAAATCAGAGATGGTGGGGTGCATGGAGGGATTGAATTTGGATGTGATTGTGAATTCTGAGCATCTAAGGAAGCTGTAAAATCCCAGGGTGAACATGGTGTAGAGGGTGTGAGCTGTATGGACAGACTGATAGCCTTTGCTTATTGTGTGTAAACATTTGGAGAGGATGTTGAATGTGATGGGGGTCTGGAAACTGGGGGGAGTGGGGTGGTATTTCAGGATGCCTTTGATGAGTATTGTGGTTTGGGAGTTAGATACGGCATCTAAAGGGGATCCGTGAATTAGCTTATGGAAAAAAATGGATCCCGCTTAAGTAGTTTCTAATGGTGCTGGCTTGTATGTTCTTGGAAATATGAAGGTGTGATATAAATGAGGTGATTGTGAGGAGGGAAAAATCTGGAAAAATTATGCTTGTACACTATGTGGAAGTGTTTGAAGGCTTTCCATTCTGTGAGGTAAGATTCAAGGGTTCTGAGGGCTATTGCTTGTAATATGAGAGATATGGAAATTTGGCTGAGGTTATGTAACGGGTGGTTTATGGCAATATCATTTCTGAATAAGGAGGTACTGGTGTTGGATGAGGGTCCACTTCTGGAGCCAATAGATGAAATTTCTAGAAATGCATGTGGGTGGAAGTCGGCTGAAGAGGATCAGCTTGATTTCTCTGTGGTGGTATTGCTCTCCTGTGGTGTAAGAATGCTAAGAGGGTTTGGAATGGGTGTGTGAAGGAGGGGATATCAAAACTGTATATAGAATGTGCTTTGCAAAATTGATCTGTTTTGCTTTGCTTAATAAAGAAAGATTTCTTCATCCTGCAAAGTCAGATCAGATATGGTGAGTTGGATTGTGGGGTTGAAATTTGATGTTAGTTCAGAACGTCTCAAAAACTAAAAAGGCTAGTATGAATATGGCATCGAGAGTGAATGTATCCTTTGTGTAGAGTGTGGATGTATTTGGAATGGATGTGGATGTTGGATGAAGGTCAGCCTCTGGAGCCGGCTGTCATGATCTGTGAAATGAGAAACGAGAGAGAATCAGAAATGAAATCTTTAACAAGGTACATGTACGACAGACAGAATAAGTAGTTTTAGCTGATATCCATGCAAGGCATCTTAATAAGGGCATGGGCAACTGTGAATGGAAGCGCATTTTGTTAATGCAAGGTACAATAGCTTCGTTGTCGCAATGTGCGAGGATAGTAGAGGTGGGTATTCGTCCCCCAACAGGATGGCATATAGATGGAGAGCTGAGGATATGGGGTGTGGCTTGGAAGTACCTCTTGAAGACTGAGTAGGTGAAGTGATAGTAAAGTGCAGTTTAAACCCCCTAGTGATATAGAATTTTGTTTAAAGTGCAAATGTATCTAACACCATCATTGAATGAAGCATTACTCCATTTGTGAGAAATGTCCTCCTCCCATTCATTGTAATTAAGTGGGAAGTTGTGTTCTTTGCCATTTTCACATCCAACCAACCTGCCATTATAGACTTATATAAGACACTTTGTGTATGGACATATGAGTCGCTGGCATATTACAATTGGACTTCTGTGATCGATATGTTGAATGTTTCTTGCTGGTAGGCACATAATCTTTTTCAGAAGTTAAATGGCTATCAGATGTGGCAGTTGTTTTTTATTATTTATTTATTTATTATTATTATTATTAAATATATATATATATATATATATATATATATATATATATATATATATATATATATATATATATATATATATATACTGCCAACATCAAACTCTGAACTTTAAAAAAGTCACTACTTAGTAGAAACTGTGTGAATGGAATGTTTGTTATGGGCTTACTTTAATCCATGATTAAATAACATTAGGTTTGGAATCTTAACGTGATTAAATTCACAAGCATATCTGGCCCGATTCATTCACAAAGTCTTTTACAGCTGAGTTCATTTATAATTTGTCGAGAGAGGACCATCTCGAGTTTGGGAGGTCTTTGGATTGACTAGTGTTTATCTGTGAAAGATGCTAGTGAACTCCAGCGACTAGTTTGGATGATAACAATGCATTCCGTGGATGTTTATCAACGTATGAATATGTTGTGCACTAATGTTTTACAAATTAGATTGCCTGGATCCTTGCAGTCGAATTACTTTAGAATGTTACGGATCTGTGGACGGGCGAAGGTTTGAAAGGTGAGTTCTTGGTTAAAATCTTTCTAGTCATGCGAGTCATGTCTTTCAAAAGATTTATAAAATGTTTAGTCTTTGTTGGAGAGTAGTTATTTTTGCGAGTCTTCCACTTAAAACTCGCTATTTACGTTACCGAGGGTGGACCGCTAGGAAAGCAGTGAGAGTTCGGCTTTATTGCAATGGCTTGGACCGCCGGCATCTTGAGTTTAGTCGGAGTTTGTGGACTGTGCTGTGTGAGGCAGTTTGGAGTAGAAGGTGGAAGAGCTGGATGGGCCAGCGTTTTGCAGGAACTCAGCTCGATTGCTGGTGAGGCTGCGGCTGAATTCTCAAGGAGAGCGGGGCACTGGTTGGAGTTGTTGTTGTTTGTTTGTTTGTTCTTTCGTAATGATAGGTTAGATGCTGCGATGCTGGAGCATTTGCTGGAATCATTCTTCAAGACGAAGATGACTGGAGTAGAAAGCTCAGGTAATTTATAGTGTGTCAGTACTCATCTGATTGATGCAAATATGCGGAGCTAATGCGGTACCACCTGTGTTCAATCATAAGCACGTGATCCTATCGAAATTAGTTATTGGTTTATTCCACACTAGGTGAGTGTAAAGTAATGCATTTTCAATAATGATTTAAACAATCAAAAATATTTAGCATGTCTAATGTTACAGGTGTTTGAGTTCCAGAGCCAGAGGACCGAAGGTCACATGCAGGCAGGGCCAGCGTGTCCATACACGAAATGGGGTTTTCTGATTTTGGTTCCTGTCAGAATTCTATTGGCTGAGGTTTAACATAATGTAGTTTATTAATGGTAGTTTTGGAAAGACCTGCTAGCAAGGTGTCTCTTAGGGTTTCTTGTCTGCCACAGAAAAAAAAAGGTTTTAAAAAGTTAAATTAAAGGTAAAGCTGACAGAAACAAACAGTTGAATGAAGCTGCTGGGGCATACAGTAACCTACATGTTATTCAGGGCCAAAATGGCACCACACAGTTAAGAACAGCGGCATAGCCTATATTGCTATTGTTGATGAGAAATGTAATTTATCCCAATTATTACATGGCTAATTACTACAAAATGTAAACATCAGACACAAAACATGGTTCAAAGATGCAATAGTTTATTAATTAATAATCAAAAACAAAGCTGACAGAAATTAAAAAGGCTGAATGGAGGTCATGGAGCAAACACTAACCTCAGTATTATACAGTCACAAGATGGCACCAACTGCAGAGGGCTGTTATATGAGACTAAAGGGCTTTATTCTGCTAAAACAACTGCATGTATGTATTTTATCCTGCTTTTTACATGTCAAGATGCAAGGTGTTTCGAAGCACTGGATGAGCCTGTGTTATTCAGCAGTTGTTATCTCTGAATTACACCTAGAAATGCTGTGGCCGATCAATCAGAGTCAAGTATTCAAGATAACAACCACTGAAATTAATAACACAGGCCCATTAAGGAACATCAAGCCATCTTGACCAACTGTGAATACGTTCACATCCATCCATATGCTTGTATGTGATGAAAACCACCTGGACGGATTTTAATCATTATATATAAAATTTACTGTGTAAACACGTGCATGGATGCAGTTTGCAAAGCAATGAACATCAATAGCAACACATTGGCTCAGAACAATGTTTTGTGTGTAATTTTTTTTTATTTCGCTGTCAGTTGCCATGTAAAAAGCAGAATAAAGTACATCTAGGCAGTCGCTTTAGCAGAATAAAGCCTTTTAGTCTCATACAACAGCCTTCTGCAGATGGTGCCATCTTGTGGCTGAATAATATGGAGGTTAGTGTATGCTCCATGAGCTTAATTCAGCCCATTTAATTTCTGTCAGCTTTGTTTTTGATTAAATAATTAATAAACTAATACAGCTATGAACCATGTTTTGTGTCTAACGTTTACATTTCATGATAAACCTTGTTCATGCAGCTCACAACAATTGTATAGATGTGGATTGCAGGTGAGAATACGATGTTCATGCAGCAAGCCATTTTCCTAAATCAGAGCTGGTGCTTTGGGTGTTGAAAAATAAAGAACTGCCATTTTTGGAAAAGAGCTTCTTGTGTCTATAATCCATTACCTGGCTAGTCTGATGATGACTGAAATGAAAAAGGAAGTCATCTCCATATGCCTCTGTAAACAGAAGCTCCTCAAATCGGTCTGTTCTCCAGATGGACGCGGTGGGGAGGACAGGGACAGACTGCTGGTGACAGTATGTTTCAGGGTTGAGGCTGCAATGGGACTCATCCAATTTCAGCAACAGGTATACACTAATTAGTGACGTCTCCCTGTGCAATTACTGCAGATGTTCCTTTTGTTTGTCGTATGAACAAATACAAGATAATAAACAAAAAACAATAAGTTCCATTTACCTGTGTATATGTTTTAGAGATGGGAACCTTAAAGAACTGGGTACGTGCTAGCTCAAAATGGTGCACGACATTTTGCTATTGTTTCAAGCTTTAACAACATGCCCAATCAGCATCAATGTGTATAAAACACCCATTATTAAAGAGACAGCTCACACAAGGTCATTATTTAAACATTTATTTACATTAAAGCCAAAATAATTTAAATAAAAGGAGCACAAGTATATATTTTAAACTGTAGTCTGTCTAAATATGGCCTTATGGTCTATATCCTTTCCTTGGAAGAGTGTGATAGAGATAGAATTTCATAAACTTTTCTGTACTCATCTGATTATATATAGAAAATTGAGCATCATTGTACAACAACAATGAGCAGCAAAAATTAAAAGTCTGATAAAAAAATAGTAAGGTCATATGCATCACGTCTCGTGAAAAACTGTATTGTATATAAACACATGATACACTCCAAACAAATGCACACATGATACACTCCATACATATACACATGATACTTATGATACATACATGATACACTCTATACATATGCACACATGATACGCTCTATACATATACATACATGATAGAATCTATACATAGACACACATGATACACTCCATACATATGCACACATGATACGCTTTATACTCTGTACAATTACACATGATACACTCTATATATATCCATACACAATACTCTCTATAAATATACACACATGATACACTCTATAGACACATGATAAACTCTATACACATATGATACACCCCTGTCAAGGATAGAATTCAGGTCTCTGGCGTGAGAGGTGAGTCACATAACGACTGAGCTACTGGGAGTTGATGAACACACTCCATACATATGCACACATGATGCACCCTATACATATACATATGAAACACTCTATATATATGCACACATGATACACTCTATACAAATACACACACATATTCACACATGATACACTACATGTATATGCACTCATGATACATTACATATATATGCACACATGATACAGTCTACACACACACATAGATAAATGCATGCACTCTACATATATATATATGTAGACATGATACACTCTACATATATATATGCACACATGATACACTCTATACATATACATACATGATACATTCTATACATATGCACACATGCTACATTTTACATATATATGCACACATGATACACTCTATACACACGTTACACTCCTGTTAAGGTCTGGGATAGAACCCGGGTCTCTGGCGTGAGAGCTAAGTCATGTACACGCTATATATATCCACACGATACATTCTATACATATACACACATGACACACTATACATATACACACATGATGCACTTCATACATATACTCAAATATTATACTCTATACATATACCCACATGATACAGTCTATACATATACACATGATGCACTCCATACATATACACACACGATACACTCTATGCATATACACACACATGATACACTCAATACATATACACACATGATACACTCTAAACATATCCACACTCTACACATATACACACACGATACACTCTATACATATACACACATGATGCAGTCCATACATATCCACACATGATACACTATACATATACACACATGATACACTCTATACATTTCCAGTCTATACATATGCATGCATGATACACTCCATACATATGCACACTTGATACACTCTGTACATATGTACACATGATAAACTTTACATATATATGCACATATATATAGACTTTTGAGACACTCTATACATGATACAATCTATACTCTGTACATTTACACATGATACAATGTATGCATATACACACTCTATACATATACACACATGATGCACTCCATATGGTATGGCAGAAGACGGAAGAACGCCCGCCGGACCCTGGAAATGAATTGGGGTCCTCTGTCTGACACAATATCCTCTGGAAGCCCGTAGTTTCTGAAGACGTGTTGGAATAGGGCTTCTGCTGTCTCTAGAGCTGTTGGAAGACCTTTCAAAGGGATTAGCTTACACGACTTTAAAAATTGATCTACTACTACAAGAATGGTGGTATACCCTTGTGATGAAGGCAGATCAGTGGCAAAGTCGATTCCCAGACGAGTCCAGGGTCGAGGAGAAATGGGTAACGCCTGCAGTTTACCTTCCGGCAGGTGGCATGGAGTTGTAGTGATGGCATAGACCGGGCAACCCTTAACGTACTGGTCGACATCGTGGGTCATTTTGGACCACCAATACTTCTGCTTGAGAAGTGAGAGGGTTCGCCTGCTGCCAGGGTGTCCTGAGTCGAGGGAGGTGTGCGTACTATCGAGGAGTGGTATGCAATATCTGGTGGGCACATAAATAAGACCAGAAGGTAAGGTCAGTAGGAGCTGGCTCCTCAATTGTGGCTGAACGAATATCTTCATCTAATTGCCACAAAATGGGAGCAATGAAGACCAAAGGATATGTTCAGGCGAATCATGATGAGGATTAGTAGAGTACATCCGAGAGAGAGCATCAGCTTTTACGTTCTTATGGCCAGGTTGATAGGTGATGCTGAAGATGAATCGGGAAAGAATAAGGACCAGCGAGCTTGGCGGGCATTGAGGCGCTTGGCATCTCGAAGGTATTTGCCTGCATAGCATTGGCTTCTATGTACAGGGAACATTGGAGGAGAAAACGATTGCAGGTGCTTGGTTGACCGGAGTAATTCATGGTTCAACAAGTGGAATACGGGTGGTGACCACTGAGTTGGAGGTAGCACTTGAGGGCATGGAGGGCAATGTCTGACGCTGATTGAGTGAGAAGGAACGAGCCGGGGATGTGACACCCTTAGCCCTGTCCTACACCTTTAAGCTAATGATAATTGGGACACCCCTAACCCTTCACATGAACGCATAAAACGAGGGGTAGGGGTGTCCCAATTCTTTTTAGCTTAAAGACGTAGGGCAGGGCTATTCAACTGGCCGCCCGCGGGCCACATGCGGCCCTGAATCAACCGCTGTGTGTTAACCAAAACATTGTTTAAGTTATTTGGAAAATGAGTAAACTATTGTTTATCAATTAAAGTATATATTTTCAACCTTTTCACTTATTAATTCAGTTTATTTCCTCAATAATGAATTTATTTATTAATTTGATGCTGCTATGCATACATTTATATTATCTATTTGTAAATGTTCCAGTATGAGTAAAAACTCTTTTTCTTTTTTAACAGCAATTTCACAAAGACATAAGTTTGTTAGTGAATAGAAATCCAGGAGGGCTGGACATCGAGTTCAATTTATGTCACACTACAAACTGCTGGTGCTGTTTTTATGCTAATGGTTAGTTGCCAAATATTTGATGATATCATGCAGAATTAAAATGTATTTATGTATTTATTTTATTTTTAAATTGTTTTACTTTAAGGCAGCACGGTGTGCAGTGGGTAGCACAATCGCCTCACAGCAAGAAGGTAGCTGGTCAAGCTCTGACTGGGTCAGTTGGCTTTTCTGTGTAGAGTTTGCATGTTCTCCCCGTGTTGGCATGGGTTTCCTCCCAGTCCAAAGGCATGTGGTGATCTGAATAAGCTAAATTAGCCGTAGTGTATGTGAGTTTGTGTTGGGTTATTAAGTTGTGGCTGGAAGGGCATCTGCTGCTTAAAACACATGCTGGATAAGTTGGCGGTTCATTCTGCTGTGGCAACCCCTGATTAATAAAGGGACTAAGCCAAAAAGAAAATGAATGAACGAATGTTTTTAAATCCAAGGTGTGTAGCTGTTTTGGCTCATTTAAGATGAAATGGACAGTTCATCCAACAATGAAAATGTGCTGTTAATTTACTCATCCTCAGGCCACAAGCTGTAGGTTACCTCGTACTCCAGTCGGACAGTAAAAATATATTTACCCATAGTTCTTGGGCATTTAGATGATACAAATTGATGGTCAATATCTCTTGGAGAGTCAAAGGCAAATTAATCACCTACTCCTCGAATGGTCTGAGAGTGAGTAAATTTAACTAATTAACTAGGTAAAATGTTTTTAAAGTTGATTTGAAATAAATAAAAAATGTCACTTGTCTCCATACTTTTACTAGACATTTCTAGTGTTAGTCTAGTTGTAATGGTACTCTACACTGCATGTCTAGACATCTCTTTAGAAAATGTGATCACAGATAATAAACAGGTGCATCTCATTCATTCATTCATTCATTTTCTTTTCGGCTTAGCCCCTTTATTAATTTGGGGTCGCCACAGCGCAATGAACCGCCAACTTATCCAGCATTTGTTTTATGCAGCGGATGCCCTTCCAGCTGCAACCCATCACTAGGAAACACATACACACTTATTCACACGCACACACACATACACTATGGACAATTTAGCCTACCCAATTCACCTGTACCGCATGTCTTTGGACTGTGGGGGAAACCGGAGCACATGGAGGAAACCCACGCAAACGCAGGGAGAACATGCAAACTCCACACAAACTCCACACAAACTCCACGCCAACTGACTCAGCCGAGGCTCGAACCAGCAACTTTCTTGCTGTGAGGTGACAGCACTACCTACTGCACCACTGCGTCGCCAGGTGCATCTCAATAAATTAGAATGTCATCGAAAAAGATGATTACTTTCAGTAATTCAATTTTTAAAAGTGTACAGAGTATGTAGATTAATTGCACACATACTGATATTTTTTCGAGTGTTTATTTCTTTTCATTTTGATCATTGTGGCTTACAGCTAATGAAAACTCGAATCAGTATGTCAGAAAATTTGAATATTACTTAAGACCAATAAAAAAGGATGTGTAACACAAATGTTAGACTACTGAAAGGTATAAACATGTACAGCAACCAGTTTTTATGGTTTACTTCAGTAATGTGACATGACATGTAGGAAGTCGGTTGATGGCATTGCTGAGTTGTTATGAATCCCAGGTTGCTCTGATAGGAGCCTTCAGTTCTTCTGTGTTGTTGGGTCTGGTTTCTCACATCTTACTGTTCACTATAGATTATATGAGTCTTAGGTCAGGTGAGTTTGCTGGCCAATCAAATATAGGCATAGCATGGTACTTAAACCAGGTATTAGTACTTTTTGCAGTGCGGACAGGTGTCCAAGTCTTGCTGGAAAAATCAACTTTATGGAGATGCTAATCTGATTTTCCAGCAGGACTTGGCACAAGTCCACAGTGCAAAAAGTATGTGTTTAAAGGCCCATGGTATCCCTATATGTGACTGGCCAGCAAGCTCACCTGACCAAAAACTCTTATGAAAGAAACTGTTGTGCACTGTGAAGAGGAAGATATGAGATATGAGTAATTCATGGAAAATAGCCCTGAACAAGTATTGAGAGCTGTACATATTCATAGTCCAAGATTTCTATGTTAAATCCTTTTTTCTTTATTGGTCTTAAGTAATATTGCAATTTTCTGAGATTTCATTAGCTGTACGCCACCATCGTCAAAATAAAAAGAAATAAACAGAATCTATAACAAATCTATATATGAGTTTTACTTCTTTAATTGAATTGCTGAAATTACAACTACAATCATTACAACTTTTTTGATGACATTGTAATTCAGGTGCATTGACAGATGCACCTGTAAATTGATGTGAAATTATTATAAACTTTATATTATCCAACTTGATATTATAATTTGACCGTTTTCTTGTTAAGGTAACGTTGCACTTATGTTGTTGTATAATCTGTTGTAGTACTAGTGTACAAATATTTTTCAACTTGTCACATCATTAGGCAAGCCTTCATCTTTTCATCAAATATCACTGTTGCTTGTGTTGTTGGAAACTCCTAGCTCTCCACTGAAACAGGAGCAGGAACATGTTACAATGTTGTTGGTAGTTGAATGCAACTTATTAGAGCCGACTAAATAACAAATAAATCCATTGTTTTACCCAGAATGCAGAGCGCTTGTAGCAGAAGAAAATAAATGAATTCACCCAGCAGAAAGACAGATATGGTAATATACATTAAACACAAACTTACTGAAAGATTGGAAAGTGCATAAGTGAGTTTTTCATGTTAATGCTGTTTTAGCCTAATTTGCAGAGACAACTACAAGTTAGCCATTCATGTGTTTATTATTGTTTTGTATTTTATTTAGCAGACAATGATGCTTTTCATGGCAAGAATGACAGAAAATAAATAAATTGTGTTTATTTTAAAATGTGTCATGTCTGTTTCTATATAGATTTAATTTATAATGTTTCTATACATTTAGAACAAATCATATAATCCTAACTTTGTTATATCTATGAATGTCTTCAAGGATTTAGAAATGATACTACAGTAATTGATCCTGCACTTTTTTCACTGATTAGTATATTTTGTTTGTTTATTAGATAGGTGTAGTGCAACATTTAGGTGTACATTCTTTCAGCTCTTAGTGTAAATAGCATCTCTTGAAAATATGTTCACTCAGTGTTGTTATAGTTGTGAATATTATGCACTTTTTATTTTATGCACTTTGAGATGTTCCTGGGTCAAATGTGTGCAAGTTGTTTATTTTGTTTCAAAAGGAAATAATGTTATTTGTAATAGCCTACTACTGTGCACTATTGTGATTGATGCACTTTCTGATCAGATAGGTCAGATATGTAGCCTCGGTGAGTTTTTTTTTTTTCTTTTGTAAGTGGAAAAATAGGGGCTACCTCGAATTCTTTTAATTAAGCTTTTTTTGTATGCACCTTTTGCTCTGCAAACTTACCAAAGTTAAAAGATAAACAACGAATAAACCTTATGTTTTTCAGTAAATTTGTTTGTGTTGGTTTTAAAATGTCAAATGACTGGCCCAGCTAACCTTCTTGGTTTGACAATCTGGCCCAACTGATTTTGTCATTGAATAGCCCTGGCGTAGGGCTAAGGGGTACGGCTTGATAGCCATTAAAACAGATTTACCCAGACTACACCATCTACAATGGCAACATGGCCATATTCACAAGTCAGGAGATGCACCAAATTTTTGCCATTACTAAGAATTTTTACAACAAACAATCATATGTTTTAAAACATTCATAATGCTGTTTGTGGGTTACGGTAATGAATTTAAAAAATAAATAAATTAATATATATATATATATATATATATATATATATATATATATATATATATATATATATATATATATATATATATATATATATCAATCACAAAAATTCTATAATCCAAAATAATAACTCCTGTATATACTCCTGTCCCACAACATACTTTCACATCTGTCACTTGATGATACACGAATACCCTGTCTAATGGCTGGGAATGACCTTTCAACAGTGTGTGGTATACCATTAATGTTGTTTTTTGTGTTTACATAGATGACCTTGGCCACGATGTGAATACACAGCACAGTCACGAGCTTATTAACACGTTATATCATTACGATAACATGATATCAATGCCTTCTGTGCTATCCTGATGATAAATACCAAAAAAAGGCAACTGGAATAACTACAGTAGTCATCATTATCAATCTCATATGACACCTGATGACATATGATGACGTGCGCGAGTACTGTAGTGCTGTCCCATTTGAAGCCTTTTCCACTTCACTCTGTTTTTAAGAGTCAAGGGGTAGGGCTAAAAAAGAATTGGATTGGGCCTTAATATACAAGAGAGTGATTTACAAGTGATTTAGTGGCCAATATACAGTACTCACAGTGAAAGTAGAAAAGCATCTGATTATAGCATTGATGAATACAAAGCACAACAAAATATCCTCTTCATTGATAATAACTGATCGTTAGAGCAGCAAATCAGCTAATTAGAATGATTTCTGAAGGATTGTGACATTGAATACTGGAGTAAATTACATTTTAAAATATATCCTCATAAAGAAAAAAAAAAATATATATATATATATATATATATATATATATATATATATATATATATATATATATATATATATATATATATATATATATATATATATATATATTTAATTTTTTTTTAAACCATATACAACAATAATTATTCATTCCAGCATATGTTTTTCGCAGAGAATGTCCTTACAGCCACAACCCAGTACTGGGAAACACCCATACACTCTCACATTCACACACAAATACACTACCAATTTAGTTTTTTCAATTCATCTATAGTGCATGTCTTTGGGCTGTGGGGGAAACTGGGGCACCCAGAGGAACCAGCGACCTTCTTGCTGTGAGGTGACAGTGCTAACCACTGAGACACCATGCCGCATATCACAATAGCTGTGTTCATTCGTTTTCTCCTGCTTTTCCGTGGCCGGGTTGCGGGGGCAGCAGTCTTAGGAGAGAACCCCAGACTTCTCTTTCCCAGACACTTCCTCCAGCTCCTCCGGGGGGATCCCAAGGCGTACCCAGGCCAGCCGAGAGACATAGCCCCTCCAGCATGTACGGGGTCTTCACCGAGGTCTCCTCCTGATGGGACATGCCTGTAACAACTCCCTAGGTAGGCGTCCAGGAGGCATCCGAAACAGATCCCTGAGCCACCTCAGCTGACTTCTCTCGATATGGAGGAGCAGCGGCTCTACACCAAGCTACTCCTGGGTGACAGAGCTCCTCACCTTATCCATATGGGTGCACCCTTTCACCCTGTGAAGGAAACTCATTTTGGCCGCTTGTATTCAAGATCTTTTCCTTTCAGTCATGACCCAAAGCTCATGACTTTAGGTGACAGTAGGAACATAGATTGACCGGTACACCGGTATGAGCTCAGCTCCTTCTTTACCACCGGTACATCGACCACTTTACTGCTGCCGCTGCACCAATCCGCCTGTCAATCTCATGTTCCATCCTTTCCTCACTCGTAAACAAAACCCCAAGATGCTTGAACTCCTCCACCTGGAATAAGGACTTTCCTCCAAACTGGAGATGGCAAACCACCTTTTTCCGGTGGAGCACCATGGCCTCGAACTTGAAGGTGCTGATTCTCATCCCAGCCACGTCACACTCAGTAGCAAACATCCCCAGTGCATTCTGAAGGTCCATGTTCAAGGAAGCCAACTGAACAACATCGTCTGCGAATAACAGAGATGAAATCCTGTGGTCCCCGAACCGGACCCCCTCCAGCCCAAGGCTGCATCTTGAAATTCTGTCCATAAAAATTCTAAACAGAATTGGTGACAAAGGGCAGCCTTGCCGGAGTCCAACATGCACTGGAAACAAGTCTGACTTATTGCCGGCAATGCGAACCAGACTTCTACTCTGTTCATACAGTGACGAGACAGCTCTTAACAGAGTGCCTCTGACCCCATACTCCCAGAGCAAAAACAATAGTTTTGTTTATATGGTATTTTAAATTAAATAAGTAATATTAAATGTGCATTAAATAATTCTAGCTCATTAAAAATAACAGCTTATTTATTTAATAATTCATTAAGTTTAACTTGTTTCAAGTACCCTTCTCTTACAAACAGGAGAGAACCAATTATTGATGGTATGCAAAGAGAGAGTGATTTTGATGCAACAAGAGAAGGAATGTCAAGGAAAGTGACGATGGGGAAAAGAGAGAGAGATATTGAATGACGCTGATGTAAGGCTTTGAAGGGAGACCCGCTGTTTTAGATTCACCATGCTGAGAACAAATGGTAGTAATCTGAGCCTCTCCAGTGCAAATAAATACCATGATGTGTCCTTTCTCTAAAGACAGAAAGCGAGGGAGGAAAAAGGAGAGAGCATGAGAGACAGCACGCAACGACTAAACAAATGGCAAATGATGGTTTCCTTAATCATTTAAAAGATGCTCTGTCAACAGGACACCTTGTGCTTGGCACATACATCCCACCGAAGCACATCTCGGGCATCCCTTCATTAATAAGCAGCTTTCACATTCCACGTCTAAGAGAGTCATCATGTCATCTCTCAGCGTGCAGCCCTGTTTTAAGTGTCCATAAAGCACTTAAAGACGCTCAGATGAAGCTGTATACAGCAACAAGCTGCATTCAAACTCTGCAGCTTGCATGGATTTATAATGGCATAGGTGAAAATGAATCTGGAGTATTTTGACATTAGGACAGAGAGAGAGGGAGGGTGCGGTGTTCATAATGTGTCCTAGATTCCACCTTGATATGCACACGCTTTTTCAAAGCACCGAACACCCATCTCCTCACTGAGCGGGAAGGCACATCTATTTATTTATTAATTAATGACCCTCCTTCCCACCTCTCTTCATCTTAATGTCAAAGTGATTTTTCCTCCCTGGCGCCTGTTATTTTGGATGATTATGGAGCTTGCAGCAGGGTGCTAAGGCCCCTCTTATTCTCAGCTTAAGTATGCTAATTTAAAGGCAGTAAAGAAGCAGCCGTCTGGGTCTCCATCTCCTTTGCTGAGGCAGAGATGCATACATACTGTTCCTAAGCTCAGCATCTGTTCATCAAGTCACTTATTAATGATTCAGTGTGACTAGCCTTTTAAATATAATAAGGGAAACGATATGCTAACGGTTGTTCATTTGCTAAGATTTAATGAATAGCCTTAAACACCCAAAGAACCTCTTAGCTACTTACTTACTCACAGGACCATTTATATCGACGTTGATTTTTAACCATAACATAACATTTTTATGTGGGTCATTAGTCCAACGGTCCAAAAGTAAATACATCCCACAATGATGACATCTAAAAAACAAATATTTTTAGTAAATCTGACTACAGACTTTTATGACCTCTGACAGAAAAAGTCAAACAGGTTAGTTATAAGTGAAGCTGCCTCTTCTGTTTGTGGAGTTGTTTAACAATCCTGATAATGCTTTGAAAATCTTCACCCTGACAGGAGTTTTCAAAAATTTGGGTTTCAGTGACTTGATATTGCACTTTTGTGTAGAAAAAAAGCTGTACTATGTACTTACATTTGCCCACCGGCAAACATAGTGGCAGCTTGAACTTTTTACAGAGTATACTAAAAACTATAGACCTCTTGAAAGATTTGTTTTGTTTGAATGAATGTAGTGACCTTCATAATTATGTTGATATACATTTGTAAACAACAAAAAAAAAAAAAAATTGTAATATGAAAATTGCCTTTATTTGGGAGGGTTTGCCTCCATTTTGCATCCTGGTATTAGTGGTAGAAAGTTGAAAGCCTCACGCAACAGGAAGAAAAATCAATTCTTTTTTTTTCGTTTTTGAAATCTCTTATTTGGATGTTTGCTTGCATGTCATTGAGAAATTAAACATGGATAACATTCATTCATTCATTTTCTTTTTGGCTTAGTCTCTTTATTAATCTGGGGTTGCCACAGCGGAATGAACCACCAACTTATCCAGCATTTTGTTTTATGCAGCGGATGCCCTTCCAGCTGCAACCCATCACTGGGAAACACATACACACTTATTCACACACACAAATTAGCCAACCCAATTCACCTGTACCGCATGTCTTTGGACTGTGGGGGAAACCGGAGCACCCGGAGGAAACCCACACAAAAGCAGGGGGAACATGCAAACTCCACACAGAAACTCCAACTGACCCAGCCGAGGCTCGAACCAGCGATCTTCTTGCTGTGAGGCGACAACACTACCTACTGCGCCACTGCATTGCCCATAGATAACGTGGAAAATTACTTATAAAAGGAAAATGGCAACTATGAACGTTGGCGAATATAGTTCCCGGTGGGGTTAAATGGGTTGACATGAAAATCTTAATAAAGGTAGGGTCTCCCAAGTTCGTTATGCCAAAATAACCTGGCAAGACCACTGTCCACGAGAACGCAAGCACATTCTCTGCATTCTTGGAATTGAGAAACAGCATGCATTTTCTCATCAAATTTTGACCAATCAAATACTTTCTAACATCTGACATGTCCCTTGCTCCTTAAGACGCCTTTCATTGGATGCGCTTGAGCACAACCATTCTCACTGGCACAGCTGTGATAAATAAAACGCTATTGGCTTTTTTTTTTACTAGAGGAACTACTCTATGTCCCACCATCTCTACGTTTTTTTGTTTAAATTATGTCAGACTGCGACCTTTTTCAGCTAAGATTAATTCACAGGACCTTTAAAGTTCGATGATTTTAAAAACATTGTCATTAATGACACCAGTGGCTATTTAGTGAACTGCCGCCAGCAACATACTGCTCATACTTGCACCCATGCACAGTTAATACTTTTTAAATATTTACTTTACTTTTTTAAATGTTTGATTGTGTTTGAGCACTGAAACACAGAAATGGTTGAACTTCTTCAGTAAAAAAAATGTGTGTGCATGCAATTTCTTATAGAATCTGTCAATACAGTTTATATTCATTTCTTTTGATTAATATCTGTTTTTGTAGCTGAAGTTTGGGACGATGTGAATTATAACAATGTTAAATGTTAATTATTTGTTGAGTAAGAATTTAGAAATTGTAGATAAACACGCCGAGCATTATGGCTGTTGGGGGATCCACTGACATCAATCAATCAATCAATCAATCAATCAATCAATCAATCAATCAATCAATCAATCAACAAGTAAATAATGCCATCTGTGGTCATGATGCTATGGGTTTAAATATGGTCCAACACTCACTTGGATGTGTTATTTATATGATTTACATATAGCCAATTTCAAGTTCAACTGGATTTACAATGTTTCTGACCAAATGTTGGAAATACCGTTGAAGTCATAATTATTAGCCCCCCTGAACAAAACACTTCTATACAGCTTAAAATGACATTTAAAGGCTTAACTAGGTTAATTAAGTTAACTAGGCATGTTAGGGTAATTAGGCAAGTTATTGTATAATGATGGTGTGTTCTGCAGACTATCGAAAAAAATAGTGTAAAGGGGCTAATAACTTTGACCTTAAAGTGAGTTTTAAAAATTTTAAAACTGCTTTTAGTCTAGCCGAAATATAATAAATAAGACTTTCTCCAGAGGAAATATTATCAGACATACTGTGAAAATTTCCTTGCTCTGTTAAACAGCATTTGGGAAATATTTAAAAAAGAAAAAAAAATCAAAGGGGGCTAATAATTCTGACTTCAACTGTATGTGTTTTGCCCATCTTTATACTGATGTAACACATTATGTTTTTAACTTCCAGGTTATAACTTTTCATGTAACTTCTTGAGTAATGAAAACAACATTTTTTAATAACTTTACCCCCCTTTCATTGAGGACAAACAGAAAATGTGTGGAATTTAACAGCCCTTGTGAAAGTAACGCAAGCTATCACAAATAGCACTTACTCAGCCTTTCGTTAAATAATTGTAAAATCCATTTACAGTTTTAAAGAATGAACAATAGAGCACCGACTCAAGAGAAATAAAATAAAATGTGTTATTGTCTGTAACACAGAAGAAAGAAGGTCAGTCAGGTTTGGAAGGACATAAGGTTAAGTGTTGACAGAATTTTCCCTTTAACTAAGATGCCTTTTCTCTGCTGTTATTGTCTCTCACTTTCAGCTCTCTGTGCTGGCGATCGGGTTGCATTGCAGTGACCTCTGTTTCCAGAAAGTGTTTATTGCAGATTCAGAAATTCCTGATGGGTGAAACATGAGTGTGAACGAGTCCTAATTGCAGGTACAGCTGACATCACTGCAGTTAAACAAAATGTAGACTACTGCACTATACTGATCTAAATCTAAAACTAATATACATCAGTGAATCTAGCATTCCTAGAAACACAAATACCTTTCCTGTTGGCCTATTCTGATACATAACAGTTGTCTGGAGAAAGGTTATTTTATTCATTCGTTCTCCTTCAGCTTAGTCCCTTTATTCATCAGAGGTCGCCACAGTGGAAAGAACCACCAACATATCGAGCACATGTTTTACGCAGCAGATGCCTTTCCAGCTGCAACCCAGTACTGGGAAACACCCATACACTCTCACATTCACCCTCATACACTACGACTAATTTAGTTTATTCACTTCACCTATAGGGCATGTCTATGGACTGTGAGGCTAACCGGTGCACCCAGAGGAAATCCACGTGAAGTCCACATGCAAACTCCACACAGAAACGCCAACTGGCCCAGCCAGCAACCAGCGACCTTCTTGCATTGAGGTGTCAGTGCTAACCACTGAGACACCATGCTGCCCCAAAGTTTATTTTAGTTAATAAAAATTAAAGACTAAAACTATTGCTTAAAACATGTTTGTTAACTGAATTATTATTATTAACAAATAAATGAAAACTACAACCAAACGAAACTGATAACAGACACTAAAATAAAATAATAATTATCAAAAATAAATAATCGTTTTCAGAATTTATAATCACTTATTCCGTGGCAGAAAATTTCAAGTGTATCTGTCTACGGACTGCAAGATGGGGCATACGATAAAGGGACATAACTTGCAATTATCGAGATCCCATTGAGCCATGCAAGATGTTACAATGAGATGTTGTTGGAAAAATGGCGGAAATACTTACCAGAGAACATTTTCATCAAATGTTTACATGAGTTTTAAGCTGCGGTCACACTAGAGTTTGTGCGTGCAAAGTTTTGTCGTACGGCGCTGCAAAAAGGAGCGAAATGAAACAAGATGATTAGACATTTTAAAAAGCGAGCGATTGGTCAGTGCTTTATATTTCTGTCCAGAGAGGTCATGTTTTGATCCTTGATTAGTCTCACGCAGTCACAATGATGCGATTTCGCAGGTCAGAGTTCACCAAGCTTGAATTTCCAACGCAGTGAACTACAAATTTTGGCGCACGAGCTTGCATTTCCAGTCTGACGCATTCGCGTGTGTATGAATTGAAGTCTATGGGGAGAAAAGTCCAGTGTGACCACAGCTTTACACTCGCTCACTTTGTTTTGTCATGACAGTTAACCTACTTGGTGTTGCCCCCTGTGGTTGCAAAAACCAGTACAATAGCGAGCTCATCAAGTATGAAAGCCTCCGCTACTCGAGGCTGTAAGTTAAAAACTGCGATGGTTGGGTTTAGGGTTGTGGAAGGAGTAGACAATAACTATGGTTGGGTTTAGGTTTGGGGAAGGAGTAGACGTTAATAACTGTGATGGTTGGGTTTTGCTGTGGAGTAGGTGTAGAATTTAACTGATGTACAGCTCCATCTTGCCGACAACATAGTTTTGACATGTCTCCATAACTTTAAGTTACGCCTCTAACGTACAACAAGTTACGCCAATAAGGCCCCTTCATGTTACACCCCTTTCTTGCAGTCTGCAGGCAGACCCTACTCGAAAATTTGACAAAATACTGTACCTGTAGATGGGACTTTCATAGCCAAACACATGTCAAGTGCATGATTATATACAAAAACATATTTTCTAACATAAAACATGCATACTATAATTAATTAAAATACTGCTTGAAATATTTCATTTCATATGTCATTTCTTTCTGTGATGTCACCGCTTTTATTTTGTTCCTCAGACTGAGTCACAAGAAATATGTTTTATAATAGTGTTTAATATGCTTAATAAAATATTGTTACTGTGACTTACAATGCATCAATTCCTCTGGCAAACAGTTCTCAGTTTCTTTGACCCACACGGTTGAATGTCAGTGTACAGTATATTTCAACAACAACCTTTCAAAATACAATTTACTTATAGGACAGCACAGTTCAAAGTCTGATACTTCTTTATGCAAACATTACTGCAGTAGATTTGGCACACAAGCAGATGAGGGAGAAGAAAAAAAAGACTTAATCAGCTTGTGTATGCTTTTATACTATGTTCTGGTCTCCTGGATAAAATAGAGATTAAAGAAAGGGAGCTAATCATTTTTGATGTGTCACACGTTGCAGCCAGATGGTTTCATGTACTGTCTTGAGGACGGCTCTCCACTCCTTTTGTTATGCTAAATTGAACAATGTTGAGTACGACAGAGCTTCTTTTCTACTGTGACATGAGCAAATTTATTTTGTTGGCATCATTCTCCAGACCAAGGGTAGTTTTTTAAAATCAGTTTTTATTTTGGTGCTTTGTTTTTATTTGCTGCACATTTAAGTTTTGTTTTAGTTAGTTTGATTAATGGGTTTGTTAGTTTTAGTTTATTATTTATTTATTTTGTGAACACGTTTCTATTTAGCCTTAATATGTTTAGTTTCAGTTTTAGCAATACCAGCAGACTTAACAGAACAATTACGGAGTAAACCAAAGCAAATTTTAGTGTTTACATTGCTTACATTGACTCTTGATGATGAATGGTGAAGAACAGGTTCTTTTTATTTACTTTAAAGTGAAATAACTGAACATAAATATTGAAGAATGGGAAAAAATGCTTATTTTAGAAGGTAATTTTAGACATCATTTAGATCAACAAGAAGTCAAGTTATTATTTGTTGTTCCTAAACTTGGATAGGCGACAAGACTTTTCTCAGGTAGTATAGCTAAACATACCTAGATAAGCTGTGTTTTTACCTAATATTCCATCTGCTAGATGCAGTATCGGTGTCTGTAAATGAATTCTTTTAAATGCCTTAAAATAATTATTGTTTTAAAAATGGTGGAACAAAATTTCACGTAATGAGGTAAATGTTATAAGGTGTAACAAATAGTTCACATTTTCAGATTATAGCAAGTAGGGCCAAGGACTGGGTGTTCAAAAAAATGTTAGACATTAAGTATTAAGCATTAAGTAAAGATATTAAGTATTACTTATTTGTTTAAGTGTAGCGAAACATTTATCAAAGCAGAAGAGTTGGAAAGTGTGTAATTTTACAAATTAAATTAGACAGAATGTAACTGTCAAAGTGTGGTTTCTCAAAGCTTTCATTTGCGTCTGTAAGTTAAGTTAAGGAAAGTTAAGTAGAAAAAGGGAAAGAGGACAAAAACTGCATATCATAGTGGTTTCAGTGGAGGAAAAAATAGCATGGACATGGCAAAAAAAAAAGACAATAAAATTAATAAATAAAAGTCGGAGTGCCATCAGCTGAGATGCTTTAAATTGCATTGCAAGCTACGTCTAGCATGCCACATGCATTAATATCACATTGCTTGCTCATGAATTAGACAGGATTGCTGTCACCCTGGCATAACTAGCTTTCTTACTCTTGAGACTGTCCAGCAGCAGACACCGCTTCCCACAGATCATAAATATCTCATCGAGCTTTCTGCTAAATGCCATGCAACAGCGCAGGAGAAGTGCGATTTTAGATGCCATCGGCCAGCTGACAGGAGAACCTGAAGAGACCTCCATCCAAAAGTCTTTTCAGAGTCACGACTCACATGAATATTAGACAAGAAAATAGGCTCCCAATTGTTTACTTGCTTTTTTGTTTCTCTTGTCCAACTCTGAGTACTACCTTTCAGTCAAGTCAACTTTAGTTTCACAGAATCTCTTCACAAATGTTTTTATTTTTCATTTTTCTCACTAATTCATATGACAGGGCCCTGGCTTATCTTTAGCAGCTTTCTGAATATGACAGTTTATCATCGGGATTATGGATTTACCTCAAAATTAATGCCTGCAGATAATGTGTGCCATTATATAGTTTTGTCATTTACTTGTATTTTGAATTCACAGTATTTATAATGGCCATTATCTATTATTAAAGCAGGCATTAGATGTTCCCCGCTGTCACTTTATCTAGAAAGTCTTCTGTTCCATAGTAAGGAATGATGGGTGCAGATGGTTCAGACTTAAACGAATGTAAAAGGCACACATCATTTCTGAGAGACTGCAATTATCTCCATCGTGTCATTTACTGAGTGATTGTGGGGTTTGTTGTTCAGCACTGCATACTTGCATGTTTGTTGTAATGAATGCATACTTTTTTATTTGAATGTAATTTTATGTATGAATAGTTTTATGCAACTAAATAAATGTTTTCATGATTCTTTAGTATTCATTCATCTCACATGAATCATTGATATGGTTTGTTTTCATTTCTGTTTATTTTTATAATAATAAAATCTGTAACTAAAAGCTCTTTCTCTGCATTTTCAAAGCATTTTGTGTAAAGATAAAAACATTGTCAAAATAAGCCCCTTTCCTAGTGATGGGTTGCAGCTGGAAGGGCATCCGCTGCGTAAAACATATGCTGGATAAGTTGGCGGTTCATTCCGCTGTGGCGACCCCAGATTATTAAAAGGACTAAGCCAAAAAGAAAATGAATGAATGAATGAATGAATGAATGAATGAAAATAAACCCCACAAACACAATGTAAATGCTGTATTGTGCATGCCGGGCCAGTAGTTGACAAAGTCACTTTGTAAATAAATCAACATTCTGAAAATGTAGCCTTTTATACATTTCTGGAGATCGCAAATTATATCGTCTTTAAAACAAACACTATGGGGAGGTATGACGCTGATTGTTTTCGCACTTACCAGCTGATTCCTTACCTCTGTATGGACATTGTACATCGAAGGATTTGAGACGCAGAGCAGAGTTGACAGTGATGATGGTGTAACGCCACGCCAGCAGAGGGAGCCCTCGCCCGACTACTGACTCAGCTCCGCTCCCTCTGCAGTCACTTCCTGTTTGTGTAGTATTTCAGTGAGAGCTAGGCCATGCTTGTTGGCCAGTCTACCTGCACTACCAAGCGTTTTCCAAGAGACTTTCATGACTGCCTGCCTTGATCAAGTACGTTATCTTTCTTTGCCCTCTTGCTCTATTTTGGACTGTTTGTTGTTATACTGAACCTCTGCCTGCACTCTCACTACGCCGTCTGGATTTGCCCCTGTGTTTGTTGACTGGATTGGACTGCTTATGTGTTGCCGACTTTCCGCCTGTTTACTCACTGATGTCTCTGCCTAAACCCTTTAATAAAACTTCTGCATATGGATTCTAATACTGTCTCAGACCCCACGTTACAGATGGGGTTCGAGTATGACAAAAGCAGTTACTGAAATCAGGGAAAACAAAAACCAAATAATAAAATAAGCAAGTAAATAAGTGTGAAAATATGGTAAAATCTGAAAATACGATAAAAGTCAGGCTTCTGCCAGGGCTTCTCTTTATCTGAATTACTTTTGAAAGAATTGTGGGTTGTGTTTAGGGAAGTGGGTGGGCCAATTCCCTAAAAAGCGGTGCTTTTTAAAACACTATCGGTTGGGTTTAGTTAAGGGGATTGGTAGGTCAGTCAGTCAGTCAACAGCGACCTCTGGTGGATTTATGCAAGAAGAACTGGCACAAATTTCACTCCTGAGAGAAATTTGAGATGTGAAAAAGCACACACAGTGGATTGTACTCTGGCGGATTCACGAAAACAAAAACTGCAAAAAAAGTAGCTCCTGGGACATATTTGGCGCTCTCCAGAAATGTATATAGGGGTAAGTAATCAGAATGAGCCTGGGTTGAAATAAATACTGTGTGCCAATGCATACAGTATACGTTCCTGTAGTTCATCGTTGTTATTTTAGTTTTCAAGCACTCAAACATGCCTATATATTCCCATTTTCAGAACAATCATTTTTCTACTTTACAAAACAGCATTTTTTTAGGCTTTTCTCTTTAGGCCCCCTAAATTTTGTTGTGTAAATGAAGGGCCACAATATGTATAAAAGCTTTCTGTTTTGAGTTTAAAATAGTTTTGTTTGTTGGCGATAGTGGTGTAGATTAGTGCGTCAACACATGCGCTCACAGCGACCTCAGTTGGATTCCCGCCTTGTGGTCCTGTGCCGATCCTTCCCCTCTCTCTGCTCCCAATACTTTCCTGTCAATACTCTCTACTGTCCTATCCAACAAAGGTGAAAACCCACAAAAAATAAATAAAAATATTGTTGTTTAAGCTGCTTTTTATTTTTGAACACTTGAACACATGTTGCACACTTTTGCATAGTGTGTTTGTGTGCATTTACTTGATATAAATGCAGTAAAACAGCATGTCGGCTTTAACAGAAAGTGTTGTTTTTTTTTTTTTATTTCAATATGTTAAATGTGTCAAATATAGTAGTGATTTACTTAAGTTATAAAATTGATATTTTCTCTTGATTTTTAATTTATAGTTTTTTATATATAACATTAAATAAAAAAATTTTTTTAATCAAATAATGTAAATCACATCAAATGAACAACAGATCAGATAAATTATCTTTGGTCTAAATGATGCAAAAAATGTAAGAAATGTTACGAAATGTTATTAGACCTTTCAGTTAACCTTAAATACAGACAAATACAGTAGCTTTAACAGAAAAACAATTGTTTTGAATGTAAATCTTAAATTGAAATTGTAATTGTTTTTATGTTTATTTTTTGTGAAGTTTTACAAACTCATTTTAATAGGAGCACGCGATATGATTGATCGTGGCAATAATTCAATCAGATTGATCCAAGCCTACATTAAATAGAACAATTTCACCAAGGGTGTAGATTCGCTCTAGACATTGGTGGGGACATACATCCCTATAGTGCATGGGTTGAACAGCACAAATTCTGTTTTGCACTTTTAAAAACATGAATAATGACTTAATAATATGAAATAAACACTTAATAATACAAATAACAACTACGCCACATGCTGCAAAAATTAATTTACATGATTTTACTGCAGTCGGACTTTGAGGAGGAATGAATGTAGAGAAATTTACAGAGGTGTGTGCCGCAATTTAAGTTTTATCCCGATTATTGTTTTTAATAATCATGGAGGCCAAAATCGAAACTGAATTTTGATTAATTGCACAGCCTTGGTAAATAGTATTATGGTTAACTCATAGAGAACTTGACATGGTGCACATGTAGGTTAAGAGTTGATGGAACATTATTTTGAAGTCAATAAAAAATATTGGTAGGGACTTTTCAGTAATTGGTGGATATTGGTGGGGACACGTTCCCTCCGTCCATGCCAATTCTACACCCTTGGATTTACCCTACTGCCTTATCTTCTTTTTGTAAGAATCTCCCTTCCGCCCCATCTCCTACTTTACCAGGGGGAGCTCTCGAAACCTATCTGATCTCAGACCCCCTTACATGCTAATTGACCAGGAGGGATCTCTGGGCTCTGAGCTCAGGGTTCTCTCCTGTGACATGCCAAACCTGTTAAAAGCATCAAGCAATATCTAAGTGTGAACTCATAAAGATCAATTTAGTTTATTGTTGAGTCCAAAACTTTTTTATGTCTGCATGTGTATTTATCCCTATGAAAAATGTTTAAGCAAAATAGCAGCACTCTGAGTTCATCATGTGTGTATGTTTGTGGACATGAAGCACAGTGCAGTAAGTGAGTGAATTATATGCTGTGTAAAGTCTTGAATTGTGACACCAAAGGTAAACACACTGACACCTGTCTTATCGCCAAGGACAAACCACTAATCAGCCTGTTTTTTACAGCAACGAGGAGGGAGGTAATGTACTGAAAGACGAAAACAAAACCCTCAGCCATGTTGCGTGGGTTACCAATGAATATCTGACTCCTCTTATAAAATATATCGGGCACTGTTGTCAAAGTGCTTGACTGATGAGTATCTCCCTACAGCAGAAGGACAGATTACTGTTCAATCCCTCTCTGTCTGATCGGAACCTCTCCAGTTCTCCCTCTCAATCTCATGTACTTTCTCATCTTGTTTTTCAGCCACATCGAGCGCTCTTACATTCTCTTTCACACCACCTCTCGAGCACCGATACATCAATAATGGGCAAAAGCCTCATTTCAATAGCGCCATAGTCTCATTTCTTCCTTTATCGGGGCTTTCTCTCTGTCGCACTCTTCCTTTCTGTGTTGGTGAAGTGCTAATGGGAGTGTAGGGGTGAACAAGTGCTACATTATTGGCAGGAGGCAGCTGGGAGGGTGGGCTGTTTTAGGATTCAGCCAGAGAAGCACTCTGCTGCACAAGCCTGGGACTCCAGGGACAACGCAGGATTAGTGGTCAGATATGGTGATACATCCTTCATGTCCATCTGAACGAGTGTGCTTGTATTGGACTTGTAGCACATATATCTTTCTATGTCAGAATATGCATCACTGAAGGAAAAAAAATAGGCGCAGAAACAATTTTCAGTCAGAAATTGCTAGTAAATTTCACATCAACTATAAAAAGACAGCATGCAACATACTGAAGTAAACATTTGATTTTCAAGTTTAAAATCGGAAATAGCATTTGTGACCCTGAACCACAGAAATGGATTTGGCGAAGATATAACTATTTGAACATCTGGAATCTGAGGGTTCAAAACAAATCTAAATACTGAGTATATTAATGCACATTAATCAAACATTGAGATTTAATATATTAACTGTAGGAAATTACAACATATCTTCATTGAATATGATCTAATATTGTAATGATTTTTGGCATAAATGGAAATTTGATCATTTTGAATTTTACAATGAATTGATGGCTATTTCCACAAGTAAGACTAAGACCGGGCCCAGGTTTACATTATGGACAATTTCAAAATAATAATTTTCTGTGCAAATGTATACTACTCATGTTTGCACTTTATTTTACATTATGACTACTTGCATTATACTTACCTAATCATCAAATATATAGTGAATGCATAATCATAATGTAACTACATGGGTTAAGGCTTGGTTCAGGTGTAGGTTTATGTATACTACCTTATTAACCAGTTTATGTAATGACTGCATGTGCATGTAAAACTACTCTGTAAAATAACTGACACCCTAATCATAACTATTATGATGATGATCATGATGATGATTAATATAATAGCTAGTGATCTATACCTACTATGTGATATTTGACAATTTGGAAATAAATTAAATGAAGAGACTGCATTACAATTAGACAATGCACTTGTGTTCATACACATTTTACATTGCACTTACAATATTTTAAAAAGGCCTTTTTTTCTAAGTGTAATTACATTTTAACCAACAAACATGAGCATCCTATCACCACTCCTGCCTTATATGCCAAAATGTTCCACAATCTGAAATATGAGGGTTTTATTTATTAATTTTCTTCATTTAAGTAAAGCTGCTTTGACAATCTACATTGTAAAAGTGCTATAAAAGTAATGATGACTTGACTGGACTCTTTTTAACCAACTCTAAATCATTGTATCAATAGTTATGTGCCTATTTTACTGTATCAAGTAAAAGTGCTCTTCAAAACAACATCACATGAACGCACAAAGTGCACTATAAAACTTTGTATAGTAGTTGATGCTGATTTTATCATTTTTGAAGGTCTCAGACTAATTATCAACGCCATCATTTGCAGTTCTATTTATGTCAACTTCATAAATTTAATTTTATTAAATTATAAATGCATTGTCTGGTTTATTTTATGCCATTGTCACTGTGCAATATAAAACGTACAGCTTCAGATGTAATCAATAACTTTTATTTTCATTTGTTACTGTTGTGTCAGATCAAAATTTAATGGGGGATTGTCTAAAACGTGTACAATACAAATACAAGATGAAATTCATTCATTCATTTTCTTTTCGGCTTAGTCCCTTTATTAATCTGGGGTCACCACAGCAGAATGAATCGCCAACTTATTCAGCATATGTTTTACGCAGCGGATACCCTTCCAGCTGCAACCCATCACTGGGAAATATCCATACACACTCATTCACACACATACACTATGAACAATTAAGCCTACCCAATTAATCTATAGCACATGTCTTTGGACTTGTGGGGGAAACCAGAGCACCTGGAGGAAACCCGGGAAGAGCATGCAAACTCCACACAGAAATGCCAACTGACCAAGCCAAGGCTAGAACCAGCGACCTTCTTGCTGTGTGGTGAACGTGCTACTCACTGCGCCACTGTGCAGCCCAAGATAAGATTATAAGACCATATTATTCATAATATTCTTGATCAGCACAGTGCAGTACAAAGATAAATTGTTTTTAATTATTTGATTTTATTGGCAACAGCTCTTTGTTCCCTCTTATAATGATTGCAATGGTTGATTACATTTGAGTCATTTCCTGAGGCAAGATTTTTCAGACAGTATTGTCAGGGTTTTAGCCACTCAGAGTCTTTGGTCTTGTTTTGATCTCTGTTGAGGTGGTCAATACCAAAGTTTCTCAACCACGTTCCTGGAGGACAACCAGCTCTGCACATTTCCCTGTCTCCTTAACCAAATACACCCGATTCAGATCATCAGCTCATTAGCAGAAACTGAAAGACCTGAAATGGATGTGACAGACAAAGGAGACATCCAAAACACGCAGTGTTGGTGGTCCTCCAGCAACGTGGTAGAGAAAAACTGGTCTAGACTACAATATTAAATGTAGACAAAGACATGTAACATGGAGTCAGAAAGGTCATTTTGTGATTCATTTACCTATTGGCTGATAATCAGAAGTATTTTTCCCATTTATTAAGTGATTTATTCTTTTAATACTTACTTCCAGGGCCATTTATTTCTATGATTTAGTCGCACCATATTGGTGTTGAGTAACATCTAGTTTTTATGAGGTGAGTTGTCAGTCCAACGCTCAACCCCCAACATGGAGGACCAGGACACAAACACATACACTTTGGTCAATTTAGCTTACCCAATGCACCTACAGCACATATCTTTGGAGTGAGGGGGAAACCGGACCATCCAGAGGAAACCCACGTGAAAACTGGGAGAACATGAAAACTCCACACAGAAATGCCAACTGACTCAGCCGGACTCGAACCAGCGACCTTCTTGCTGTGTGATGACAGTGCTATCCACTGCCACACTACCACACTTTAATTACTGTTGTTTGTTTCTTTTATAATTGACACTAACAGCCTCACTGGTCTAGATATCCAAGTAAAGCCAACAGACACCTCCACAGATTCTTTTCCAAAACATGTACGTCATCTTTTCTCATGCATGACATCCCTAAGCACTGAATACTAATAATAAGCACTATAATTTTAATCGTATTTATAGAATCTGTGCTGAAAAGGCTGCAGTGCTATTATGAGGAAACAGAAATAACTGAACCATGAATTCCTTTTATATCCCGTGAAGTACAGGTCTATGAGAGATGTTCAGGTACTTTTGATTGACTATCAGCTAGTTTTACATGTTAACTGTGTTTTGGAACACAGAGTAGTAGCAGCTTCCTCTCTAAGATGATCATTAAGCTGGTACTGGCAGGTCACTGGTCAACCAGCCTAAAATATGTTTGACCAAATGATAGCTGGTTTCCTTCTGAGCCAAAATGGTCTACCATCTTCCTAGGTAACGACCGTCTTAGTCCAGTTAGAAACCTGTTCCAAGTGTAAATGGTTCAATATGGATTTTTTTTTTTCTAGCAGGGAGAACGAGAAATGCAGATCAACGCGACTGCATTATTACCACAGGCAAATAATGAGAGAAGGAGAAGAAGAGAGAAAGAGATTAAGGGTGCGTGCTTAATCTGAGGTATCGGTGTTTTAAAATGAAATACTTCTGGTAGTGACGCGACGGCTGCTACTTTAATGCCCGCTTGTTGATCTCAGAGTAAACCTCGTGAATCACCGAAGCGCTTTTTATGTCCACCGATTTTCTTTGTGCGTCCTTTGGTATGGTTTCCTTCTTATTGGTCGAGCCGTATGCTGATTTGAGAGACAGAGACGGTTAGTTTGCTCCCAAAGCTCGTCAGTCTGTCAGTGGTCTGGAAATGCCAAAGCGCCTCCTCGCTGCTCACGCGCTCACACACACAAAGCAGAGCAGAGGTTCCGGTGGCGCGAGCTGAAACGAGCCACTGATGCCGCTTCTTCGTTTAGGTGCTTAACTGCTCCTTAAACAAAACACCGAGGGAACCCTTATCCTCCGACGTTGGGCTTTTTTCTTTTAGTTTTTTGTTTTTGTGGTTTGCGAGTTTAGACACAGGATTGTTTTGTGATGGGTGGTGGAAGCGAATTGCGGATTTTTTCTCTTTTTATGGAGATCGAAGTGAGCAGATTTCCTACTGTTGAAAGCAAGTTTTATCCCGATAAGAAGCAAATGGTGGAACAGAGGATTCTTTAGGGGCAAAAAAGGATATTTACTCCAGAGAATAACACTTTTCACGCGCAGTTTTCCAAACAGAGAAGGGTTTTTTTTTCTGGTCCGCAACATTGGATTGGATTTTACTGTTTGACTGACGCAGCATCCTTTTGGAGTATCTTATTTGGAGATTTCCGTCCTTTTATTCCACATTTCTGGGAAGAAACTAGAGAAAGAAACCCCAAGTTATGGAGATGCCAATGAAATAAAATCTGCATATTCAGGTCAAATGACCGCTTTCACTCGTTCTCCAATCTGACCACCTTATTTATGACATGGAAAAACGAGGACCCCACAGCGTCCTTTATTATTTCATTCTTAATGCGCCCCTGCTACTCTGTGTAAATGGTGAGTAAACTTGAGCAGATTTTTAATCTCTCCCGTGTTGCGTATTTACTCAGCATGATCGCAGTCTGTTGTCGTTCTCCACTTAAGTCTGTTAGTTTTCATATGTTGTTTTATTTTTATGCGTGAAAGTATTATTACGCACTCGGTTAAGTGTACAACCTAATTACCTTATCTGTGTCATAGCTGCATGTTGAACATGTATTAAATGCATATGGCTAGTAAAGGTAATAAATCATGATTAGCCTACGTGTGGAGAATTAAACATGAACCATGATTTGAAATTGAAACGCAGTTTATAACAAGCTTTTTAAAAGAAATATAGCTTTCGGTGTTCGGTTTCTTTTAACCAAACTATTTGTTGTTAATGTTTTTCTTGTCCTTTTTTATAAGCCACATTTTCTGAAGTGCCCAAAGATGTGACTGTCGGTGAGGGCGAGGACATAGAGATGCCGTGCGCTTTTCGAGCCGTCGGAGTCTCGCCGTTCTCCCTGGAGATTCAGTGGTGGTACCTCAAGGAAGCGGCCCCGAAAGAACTCGCTCACGAACTGCAAATTAGTGCTCCGGCCAATAGAGCCAAGGTAACGGGGCTTTCGTTGTTCTCAGAGCCGCTTGAACACTGGCTTTTTTCTGTTCAAGTTACGGTTCAAGTCGCAGCAGGAGTGTTTGGCGGCCGCAGTGGGATGTGGCAGGGCTTCACGTGTCCAGTTGCGCACAGATTGATCTCTTGTGATGAGCAATCCCAATTAAACGCACTCAAGCGATTAATTATTAATTTACGTCGTTAGATCAAGTTGGGTTGTATGCTAGTGGGAGGGCTTTCAGTAAAATGATATGAGTGATGTCATGCTTTCAATAAATAAATAAATAAATAAACGGCACACTGTGTTTACCTAGCCCTGTGATGCTCCAAGAGAAAATTATCTCTAAAATTCTGACAAAACTAAATCAAAAATAAAATGAAGCACTAGATGCCAATTCAATCAGTAATACGAATCCATCCATAGCCATATGAAAGATGCAAGAGAACTGTTGCTGTCCATGGTGCTGCCAGTGAGAGGCTCTTGTTTATTATTCTGTCAAGGCATTTGAAGCTTCAGTAAAAGTTGTTTTTTATATACTGTGTAGCGAGTATCCTAATGAAATCAATATTGCAGGCTACTCAACGTTGTTTTTATTGTGATTTATTACAGGTTGCCCCCCGGGACGCCACGAAAATCAGCGTGAGTATACGTAATATACTAGGACCTGTGTTTTTACAGTGAGTTTATTTCAGTTAGCATTTTCAGGATTGTGGTGTGGTGTTCAGCGGAAGAGAATCTTGAAGAAAGCATACAATTAAAAAAACTAATTAGGCTAGAAGGGACCTTGAAAGTAAAATAATAATAATAATAATAATAATAATAATTATTATTATTATTATTATTATTATTATTATTATTATTTTGTAAGAACTATATTTTTTGAAACAACAAGTAGCAGTTTGAAGTATAGATCTATGAATAATGGTTTAAATGTGAAGCACTAAACAAGTAAAATAATATATATATATATATATTCTTAAAGCTGTCATATGTTACTTGCTCAAATAGTCTTGCTCAAGACACTTTTACTTTTGGACAGGCTACATAGTTGTCAGATGTGGACGAGTGATAGCCTAAATAAAGCTAAATAGATTTATAATGACAGGCTATTAATGTATGGAAGATGAAGATCGAAGTTCTTGTGTTGCTATGGTTACTTTCCCAGGCGAACGCGATTTCAAAGATCTGATTGGCGGCAAAATATTAATTTTCTTATATGCGTACAGAAAATAATAGCGTTGCTCATTATAGTGTGAGTGTGACAGTCTGTAAAATATTTGTGTATCACTGAATGTTGTGTAGGTAGAAGTAGTAATAAGGTCTAAGTGTAAAATACAGATATATGCCGACAAAACCTGTTGAGATGTCTTGTTTTTGTCTGTCCTTGAGCAGACGGTGAGAGTCCAGGGCAATGCCATCTCCCACAAGCTCAGCTTATCGGCTGTGAAGAAGGAAGATGAAGGAGTGTATGAGTGTCGGGTTTTGGACTTGTACTCAGATGAGACTCAGGAATTTAAGGTGCAGGCCACACTGCGCGTGACTCCCCGCGAGGGGAATGTTGGCCGAGGAGGCCGTGTCTCACATCCAGAACCGATGGCCTTTGAGGAACAGCAACACAGCGACAGGTGGACGGGCCACTTCTGAGCCGGGCCAGGGTCAGGGAAAACCCCGCGTGCCTCCGCCGGCTGGAATGGGACCTGCTCCCGCCTCAACGACTACGACCAGCTCTGCAGTCAAGTCGTCCGCTTCGCCTCGACCGGGCAATTCATCTATCCTGAGACAACAGCACGGATCCGGTGAGTGACAGTGCAACAGCGACACCGAGCGGTCGAGACAGGAAAATTATCATTAGTCCAGAGTTTCATTGTATGTTGTAGTGGAATTACATTTTGAAGTCAGATCGTGGGGGTTTAATTTGCAGTGTAGCCTACATTCATATACATGGTTTCTGCTATGTGTCTAAAAAGGTTAGACACACACATACACGTTTGGTGGTGGTGAGGGAGGGGGTATTCTTTTTGTTTCCACACTGTGGGACAAAATGTCCCCTTGCAACGTTATGAGACCAACATATTTGATATGTTGACATATGGGTCAGCTTATAAATCACTTTAAACAATGTAACATTGTTAAATGTAGAATAAATGCAAGATAAGTTATTCTACATTGTTAAATGTGGAATAAACAAATGTGTAGTCTAAAAATCAATATATCTATCCCATAATACACAGAAAACCAAACTATGTGTGAGTGTGTACTTGTTTAATCTAAATTGTAAGGACCAAATGTCCCCACAAAGATAGTAAATCATGAAAAAAAAAGTGTTGGGCCAGTTTGAGGTCCAAGAGAAAAACTGTCAACAAATTATACTACATGCTGAGTTCTTTCTTTGAGAATTATGTTTAGGGGTATGTGTGAACCATTGATTATCTTAACCTCACATTTTTTGTAGATTGTACTATTAGTGTCTTCGTTAATGTGTTATTTGCTTTTTATCTTAAAAAATGGTAAGTAAATTCCCTTTCCCATATGCAAGTTTTCAGAAAGCAAAAAATCTAAGATTTTACTAGTCCTGAGAGAATATTTGTTCCCCACAGTGCTGGCAGAAGCTGTAGGCGCCTTGCTTTTCCATTATGGTGGGCTTTACTATTGACTTTTCTGGTTATTTTATGAGGAGCTAATGAGCAAATTTGATTTGTTTTAGCCTTAAGCCTTGCCCTCCCATTACCATCTTTGCATTTATAGATTTTCATTAACACATTATGTAGTATTTAAACTGTTTCCCTGTGGGAATTTGGCTGATTTCAGGTTTACTATCAGATTGGGGACATTTTGTTGCCGCAGTGTAGGGCATTTTTGACCCTCATACACTTATCAATGAAGCACATCTCATTTGATGGAAGGTTTAATTTGTCGCCATATCAAATCTCTGTCTGCTCAGTAGCCAGTCTGTCTGCCTGTGTGTTTTATATGTGTAAAGCTTTCTATATTGCGAGCTCTGCATGTGATCTTTCAATGAATATGCAAGAAAGCATATAAATATATAAAAAGCATATAAATATATAAAACTGTTGGCTACACACTGTCTGTCTTAAGAGTGATGTGTCTGTCCAGCCTCAGAGCTTCAGTCTTGACCCTTCTTATCCCTTTCTGAGCAGGCAGCAGTGTGACAGAGAGGTTATCATATCACCTTGTCTCTTTAACTTTGGCCCCAGGGTCAGGGCCTGTATTTATTGGGGGCTTCAGTATGGATTTAGAGGCTTGCTTGTGTTCTGAATCTCACTTCTGCCACTGCGGGAGTGATTCTTGCAGACAACGAGGGCGATTACATCAAGTCTCTAGCTGAGCCAGAGGAGTTTGTTTGTGGCAGGGAAGCATTATCCTGCGGTGACTTCGAAGCACTGTGGACTACTGATACCATGGAAGTTTACAGTTCTAATGGGAAGTAACTACACAGTGCAGTCCCTTGAGAGAGCCAGTCAACAGTTGTGTTCTGGTGCTGCAAGAATAGACACATCTTTATCCTGTTTCAAAATTGTACCATTTATTTCCTCACATTCTTTGCATAATAATATTAAGTTAACAAGTTAAATCGGTCACACTTTATTTTGATGGTCCGTTTGTTGAATTTAAGTTACATTGCATCTACATGCCAACTAATTCTCATTAGATTATAAGTAGACTGTTAGGTTGTGGTTAGGGTTAGTGAAAGTTGACATGTACTTGCAAAGTTTCTTATAGTCAGTTAAATGTCTGTTGAATAGGCAGTATCAACAGATATTAAGCAGACAGTCTACTAATACTCAAATAGACCATCAAAATAAAGTGTTACCGTTAAATCAAAATATTTTGTTTCAGTTGCTATCAGCAGAGAAATATTGCTAGGCATAACATTGATTTACATGTAATCTACTAATGTTTATCAGGCCCGTAGCCAGCCTGGTGAAATGGACTTTCTCAAAAAGTTTTTTGCAATTATACGGCTCATTTTTTATTTAATACTGAATTTTAGTGAAATTTTAAGTACTATTCTGAATTAACTTGTCGGATAGTCATCATAACTGCACTTTTTGACTATTTTAGCCAAAATAGTATTCAAATCAATTCTAATATGCTCCACTTTTGGTGCTTCACACCTTTTCATTGGTAATTTTTTGTTTCAAGAATAAGGTCCAAGATTTAGAATAAAAGATACTTGTAAAATGTTTTCTCAACAATACAGTAGCGAAAGATTACTTCATTTATGTCAGATTATACTGACTCATGAAAAATATTTGTTAGCATTGGCCAAAACTGATTAGCTAAAGTCACACCGAAGTGACAGCTAACAGGATTTTGCCTGGTCTTAAAGTCTTTTTCGATGGGTTATTTTTACCATTATGGCACAGCAGTCAAATAGGACAAATGAGCTTATGTATGGGACAAATTCTGGCTCTTTGTCAGTGACGGGTGGGTCTTCCGAACCCCCCCCCCCCCCCCCCCCCCCCCCCCCCCCCCCCCTGGTGTACTGTTTAAATGTTTGGGGTTGGTAAGTCTTTTGTTTTTAAAAACGATTTTATTATGTTTATGTAAGTAGCATTCTCAATAATGGTATTATTGTTAAATATTATTATTATTATTCATAATATCTGTAAAAGAATTATCCTATTTCCATAAATTTTTAGCATAATTTAATCTTCAGAGTCACATAATCCTTCAGATATCTTTCTAAAATTCTTATTATGTTTAAGAAACACTCTTAGTTTTGTTGAAGTTGTTATACAATTGTAAATTTTTCGATGAACTGAAAGTGCAAAATATCAACATTTGTTGTTAATCTAAATTGAAGGTGTCACGGTGGCGCAGTGGGTAGCACAATTGCCTCACAGCAAGAAGGTCACTGGTTTGAGGCCCGGCTGGGTCGGTTGGCAATTCTGTGTGCAGTTTGCATGTTCTCCCCGTGTTTGTGTGGGTTTCCTCCAGGTGCTCCGGTTTCCAACACAGTCCAAATACATGCGGTACAGGTGAATTGAATAAACTAAATTGGCTGTGGTGTATGTGTGTGAAAGAGTGTGTATGGGTGTTACCCAGTATTATGTTGCGGCCGGAAGGGCATGCCCTGCATAAAACATATGCTGGATAAGTTGGTGGTTCATTCCACTGTGGTGACCCCTGATTAATAAAGGGACTAAGCCGAAAAGAATATGAATGAATAATCTAATTTGAAACCTCTATGGTGTCATTTATGGTTAATTGAATGCACTCAAGAAAAGTGACAAAATAATAATAGCAAATATAATAATTCATTGAAATATGTATTTGACTGACCTCAATAGTAGTGTATACCTTAAAGGATCTTTTTAATCAGGTTGTAAATTTTTTTGTTTAAACAAAAATGTTTATTACACAAGTAATTATGTATAATTATTGTTTTAATTATTGTATTAACTATATTATTTTCCTTAATGAAAAGGCGTAAGCAGCAGGATGATTTTCATCCTATTTAAAACTATGGCACATGCTGTTTTGGGAGCACCATGTTTATATGTGCATCCATGTTTGTGTGTGTGTATGTGGGAGAGTAAGTGTATGTGTGCCAGCACGCTCAGCCAGCCCTATCTTTAGTGCGGCCAGACATGGAGGCAGCCATTTGGCGAGCATGTCGGACATTAAGAGGGCCAGTGCACTGATCCTCCATGCTATTTCATTCCAGGCTTTATTTCCTCTTTCTATGTTTATTTGGCTGTTCCATGCTTTATTGTTCTCTATTTAGCGTAAGTTAATTTGGTCTTATTTTAAAAGTAATAGTTATTAATTATAAAAAGGGGATGTGCTTTAGTATAATTAGGTTATTTACCCTTTAGGAATTACAAGCAGTGGTTAAAAACGAACATTGGTTTGGGTCGCTGCAATAGTTTCTCCCTCATTTTACCCATTACAGTTGACAAAAGCAAATTTATTCAAGCAATATGGAAAAAACTGTATTTATAATTTGAAAATAATACTAATTGACAATGTTTACATCTTTAATTGTGTTTCTAGGGCACCGTTTCCAACTAAAATTGAAGAGTTTAGATGCAAAAACCTCTAAATGTCATCTAAAACTTTCCTCTAAAATGAGCATTTTTATCAGGCTCCTGTGTGTATGTTCAGTAATATCACTTTTATAGCAAAGAATAAGTTCTTTTCCTGGTCTTTTACGTGAAATATCTTAACATAAACAAAGTAGGCTGAGAAAAATGGTCATTTTCGATGGAAATTCCAGACGGCACTTAGAGGTTTTTGCATCGGAACTCTTCAATTGGAAAGATTAAAATGTATTTGGCCTTTAATTTACATGCAATTTGAGTGGCTGAAAATATATAATTTTAAAAACAGGTTTCAAAGTGCACCTTTTTAAAGACAATACTTTCGGTCAACAGATGTTCTCATCTGAACATGTAACCTATAAAAAGGTAAAAGGATCATTTACATTTTTAGTACATGGTAGTCCTGTAAACATAGCCTTAGACACTTGAAGGCTCGTGTCCCGCTTGTGTAATTGTTATGATGGAGTGTCCCGGTATTCCACTTGTCTCTCACAGTGGCAGGCAAATTGATTTAAATGAATCAGCGAAGCAGCACTAGTCATACTGGCATGTGTCAGTAAGTGCTCTGCATTTAACATTGACAGAAAGATCTCAAATATATCTCGGTTTTCTCTTTTCCTCTTTTGGTTAAGAGCTCTGTTTTTGTCATTGGAGTGAGAAGGTTAAAGAGTCATCTGCCACATTTGAAAGATTGCACCTTTCAGGTCTGACCACACTATCAGCTTTTGAGGAGAAAAAGAAAATTCACCCTTCGCTGCTCACGCTCACTCTCTTTCTTTCTCTCTCGCTCACACACATACACCTCCTTTTTTGGAAACATGCATCTGTCACTTTTCCACAATGTCATCTCAATGAGTGGCAGAAACAATTAATATTAAAGGAATGCCACAGGCGGGAGCCGATAAGCTTGGCCTTCTACACGCTGTCAGGTGCATCCAATTGCCTCTTGCTGCTTTTGCTTATTTCATGTGTTGTTTTCCCAGCACGGCTGGGTGGCATGTCTGTCTTTACTGGAAAAAAAACAATAATTCATTAACTCGCAGTTTAAAATGTCTACAAATTCCATCAAATAGCCAAGAAAGGAAAGGTTATAAAAAGCACTGATCTTTAAAGAGCTGTTTTGGTCTGTTTGATTCTCTTATAAGAGGGTCAAACACTAAAAGGTATATATTTTTTTGTAGACGTGGTCTATAATAGGGTATATGCGGAAGTATGCGGAAGGACTTTTAATTTGTCAGTAACCTGGGTCAAGTGCTTCCGGTGAACTGTATGCCATTACAAAATCTGCGCGTTTAAGGTCTGTTTTCTTTAAAAATCATTGATCTCCACTGGCTGAGTGATATACGATATAAAGTGGGTCTCAGAATGTACAAGAACCACTGCATTTAATTACATTTTCCCCACCATGATTTAAAATATGAACATTTATTTTTACCCATGTATATTCAATGGAGCTTCTGTGCTAGCCTGCAAATCCTAACAGGCATGTGCATGTAAACGGCTTTTCATCTCGTTTTATGCTTGAGCAATTAAATTAATGCCAAAGTCTATTTAATTGATTATATTTTAATTACATTATAGCATTAATGCTGTAAAAGGAACCGTATAAAATGGAAAAGTCACATTAACCATTCACCGGATGTCTATCAGTATGGGAAGAAACACTAGCTCTGCATATACACTCTTAAATGCCATTTCTGGTAATGCTTATTGAAATAAGAAACTGTCTCAGAATATGTTTATTTTATTATTATTATTTATTCAGTAGCTTATTTCATATTAATACCACAGCCTCCTGATTGTGTAATTAAGTTATTTGTGTTTGCCCTAAGGTGAAATTAATCTTAAAATACTTAAACAAGCATTTAGCAGGTATAAATAATCTAATCTCACAAGTTAATTTTAAGATTGTATTTGCGTCTTTGCATCATAAAAAGAGAGAAAGATTTTGTTGTTGACTTATTATGTTTAATCACCCTCATTTCATTCCAAACTTGACCTTTTTTTCTTCTTTTTTAATGTAATAGAACCCAAACAATAAATAATTAGATAAAATGGTTTTGAATTATTTTGACTTTCATTGTATGGACAAAATCTGCTGGAATATTCCTCAAAATATTTTTGTTTGTATTCCCTCAGTCCAAAGACCTGTGCTAGGTGAATTGAATAAGCTAAATTGGCCGTAGTGTATGAAAGAGTGTGTATGGGTGTTTCCTAGTGTTGTGTTGCAGCTGGAAGGGCATCCGTTGCATAAAAATATGCTGGAAAAGTTAGTGGTTCATTCCGCTGTGGCGTTCCCTGATTAATAAAGGGACTAAGCCAAAAAGAAAATGAATGAATGAATGTTTTTGTTTGTATGCTCATAAAACCATAAAAAATCATACAGTTTTGGAAAAACATGAGGCAGTTACAGAAGTTCTTTTTTATTATGCCTATTTTTATTCATTGTAAGTGATGCAATGCGAACAAAAATAGTTTGAGAAAGAAATACAATACAATGAGAATTAAAACCCAGAGTAAGCTTACATAATGCATTGTGTCCCTCAGGTGCCCTTGGCGCCCTTGATAAGTTTACATCATTCCATGCGCACAGCTGTTTTAATCTAGCCTCTGTGTGTTGTCAGAACTCTGCGTTCCCTCTACATTTAATGCGCTCAAGTCAATCTGCTTATTTAGCGAATGTGATTATTATACAAAACACATGTGTGCCATTCCTGGTTCATTTTTATCTACTGTACTGTCCAAGCACATTTTTGCCTCCCACATGTTTTGCAAAATATAAAACACACCTGTGGTAAAATTGTGTCCCCCCTTGAGAGTGAACACAAGGGGTGATGTGGTGATGGGTTGATTGCTGGCGGAGGGGAGAAGCCCAAATGTTTAGTGCTGCTGGACAGCTTTCACACTTCACTGAGGAGTCACATCCAGCTGCAGGCCCCCCGTCGCAGACCAAGCCCCCCAACAGTGTGTTTGTGCATTGTCACTGTGTGGGAAGCACTTCAGCACTCTTAGCTGAGTGTTAATTATTCCATCTCTGCTTCTGTCATGTTGGAACACTGTGCTTAGTTGTGTACCTGCTGACTCCACGGGGGAAATCAAGGGAAGCATTGTCTTAATCTGGCTTTTGTTTTGCTACAAGAGAGAGAGAGAGAGAGAGAGAGAGAGAGAGAGAGAGAGAGAGAGAGAGAGAGAGAGAGAGAGAGAGAGAGAGAGAGAGAGAGAGAGGAGAGAGAGAGAGAGAGAGAGAGAGAGAGAGAGAGAGAGAGAGAGAGAGAGAGAGAGAGAGAGAGAGAGAGAGAAAATTGCACATGCTGATTTTGTAGAGCTAGAAACATACTTGGGTCACCATATTTTGTTGATCCTGAAACATCATTTCTGTCCAGAGAATTAAATCTAATACTTATCCTCAGCCCTAAACATAACCCTGTACATAACTTATCCCTAAAATCAGAGAGGCATAAAAGTAGGCGAATAGCAATGCTGTAAAAGCACCTAACCCTGATTATCTCTTAAACTTGATATAAACTGTCAATTTTTCCTCAAATCTGATTGGCTGATTTGAACGTTATTTTTGCGCTAGAATAAAATTAATTAAAAAATATATTTTAAAAAATAATAATCTTGTTTTGACATAAGACTAGTCGTTGGCAGATTATTTTGCTTGTTTTAAGAAAAAACTGTGACATATTATTTAAAATGTGACATTTTATTTAACATAAAATTGTGACTAATTATTTCTGAAAACAAGACAGTATTTTTTGCTAGTCTAGAAAATGCTTCATGATTTAAGAATTTTTAGATATTTGGACTAGAAACAAGACAAAATCTATATGAAAGAGTGTATATGTATGTGTGTGTATATATATATATATATATATATATATATAAATAAAGTTCAAGTTGCTTTATTGGCATGACATTCAATAAAGTATTGCCAAAGCACTTCAAGTATGTAGTATCTTAAAATCATTAAATAATAATAATAAAATAAAAAAAAATAAAAATTGTAATAATACAGTAAATAAGACATAAATGACAAAACAACAACAACAAAAAAAACAGATAATATATTTTATATAATTTACATTAACCATTTCTTATTGTGTGTAGGGCGTATACATATTTTGCAGCTTGTCTATACGTCAATTTATTCTCTCCGAGTACATGGTAAAGTTTTTCTGAGTCATTTAAATTGAAAAATGAATTAATTAATGTTTCAAATTGGGGGAAAAAAATTTCTCCAGTTGTGGTGTATTTTGGGCAAATATATATATATATATATATATATATATATATATATATATATATATATATATATATATATGTGGAAGTCAGAATTATTAGTCCCCCTGTTTATTTTTTTCCCCAATTTCTGTTTTTATAACACATTTCTAAACATAATAGTTTTAATAACTCATTTCTAATAACTGATTTATTTTATCTTTGCCATGATGACAGTAAATGATAACACTTCTATACATCTTAAAGTGACATTTAAAGGCTTAACTAGGTTAATTAGGTTAATAGGCAGGTTAGGGTAATTAGGCAAGTTATTGTATAACGATGGTTTGTTGTGTAGACTATCGAAAAAAAATATATCTTAAAGTGGCTAATAATTTTATCCTTAAATTGTGTTTAAAAATTAAAAACTGCTTTTATTCTAGCCGAAATAAAACAAACAAGACTTTCTCCAGAAGAAAAAATATGATCAGACATACTGTGAAAATGTCCTTGCTCTGTTAAACATCATTTGGGAAACATGATGCATTTTGTAAAATTCTTCTGAAGTGTGCGTAAAACATGATAGCTGGCTAAAGTCTGTGTAGAAATAGATTTAAAAATGGGCGAAATAATAAACAAAAATGACAATCCAGAGAAAAATAAAACAGCTTCATGACTTGTCGTCAGCTATTTAGGTGCAATGTGTCTCTGGTTTGTGTATAAACCTAACAGTCACAGTTTTTGTTCATTTATTCATTATATTAACGCTAAGGAGATCAAATGAAACAGATAATTAACAACAAATATGGGAAAATTTACTTACACTGTGCAAATAGCCAGCAATGTTGTCAGAAACTTTAGCACAGACAATCCTTTAAGACACATAGCATGTTACTTCTATTTACACCTGTGTTGATAGCATCTGTCTCTATTTGTACATAGAGGAACCAAGATGCTATTTGCTACTACGAGCTGTATCTGCCAATATTTACTGCTGTAAACAGCATCTTATCTTACTTTGCACTCATAAAAATTCCACATTTGATGCAAACATACTCAAGATTCACACTTGTCCAATGTCTGCATTTCTCTTCAAAAGTTATGAGAAATGGGCAGCACGGCGGTTCAGTGATTAGCACCTCACAGCAAGAAGGTTGCTGGTTTGAGTCCCCCATGTTCTCCCTGTGTTTGCATGGGTGCTCTAGTTTCCCCCACAGTCTAAAGACAAGCGGTTTAGAATTGAATAAACTAAATTGGCCATAGTGTATGAATATTTGGGGGAATGTGAGAGTGTATGGGTGTTTCCCAGTACAGAGTTTCAGCTGGAAGGGCATCCGTAAAAACATATGCCGGAATAGTTGGAGGTTCATTCCTCTGTGGCAACCCCTGATAATCAGGGACTAAGCCAAAGGAAAATGAATGAATGAGTTATGAGAAATTTTTATGTTTTAAATGTTTAAAACTAACTCTCATTACAGAAGTATTACAAAAAACATGTGTCTGCATGGACATTGTATACACAAGGTTGCAAATATAAGGTGGTATACACATAGAGTACTGGTCACAATTTGCATCATGCTTACTGTATGCAGACCCTTGTATATGCAACAATGACAAAAATGCGGAGTACACTTTGGGCTTTACACGTGTGACAACCAAATGGAAGCAATTTGTTGAGTTCCCCCTGTTATTATGATGCTCTTTTCAGTGATTCAGTCACAAGAGGCCGAGTTGAGACTATGAGCTGTGTTTCGTGGGACCTGAGCATTCTGCATAGCAAGAACAATGTTATACAAGATTAGCTAGTATATTAGTATAAGATTATATATATATATATATATATATATATATATATATATATATATATATATATATATATATATATATATATATATATATATATATATATATATATATATATATATATATATGTAGTATTTTCCAAGGTTTGCTGAAATGTGGGCACATATTTGTAATATTACCATTTTTGTTTGGGTGAGCCTGCTTTTATTTTGTTAAACTCCACATTACTTTTAACATCTAATGTGTCATGTAGATAATATTGAATGATTAAATCTAAACGATGCAAAGGAGTGCTAAAGGAAAGTAATTTGCACGTAAACTGGAATATAGAAACTATGTAATAAAGATTAAGATTTCCTATGTAATATTTGAAAAATAATATTCCTCTATATGTGGTTTTAATTATCTGATCACAAAACAAAATTCTTCTCTCACAAAACATTGTTGAGTTAAACTAAGTACATCCAAGACTGATATTTAAGTTCTTAATTTTAGTAAGTTTTTTTATATTTGACCCCTGAGCACAAAACCCAGTTTTGTGTAGCGTGTGCATATTTGTAGGGATAGATAACTTTTGACTCATTAAAAATCATTAGAATATTAAGTAAAGATTATGTTCCATGAAGACATTTTATAATTTTCCTACCATACAGATAGAAATTTCATGTTTGGTTAGTAATCTGTTGTTAAAAAACTTAATTTGGACAACTTTAAAAGCTTCCCAGTATTTATATTTTGTCAAACCCTCATATTCCTGATTTTTCAAATAGATATATCTTAGCCTAACGAGCCATATGGAAATATTTGTTATTCAGCTTTCACATGATGCATAAATCTCAAGTTTTAAAAACAAACAAATGAAATCCTTGTTACTGATTTTGTGATCCAGGGTCACATACTGTATGTGAGTGGCTACCTGAATAAATGTGAAAGGAATATAAACCTATAATCTGACCCTAAAAGACATTGCTCGTTATAAAATCAGATGCTTAAAGAACAGTAACCATGGCCCTGTTTCCACCTGGTACCACCATGCATTTAAATGCATCTCTTGTGACCATTTGTGCTTGGATTTCGCTCTGATCCTTTACTCTTATTTTGCCCAGCTCTTTATCAATTTATTTTAACAGTGTGTTGCAGTACACAAGCATGATTAAATGAACAAACTCATGGTACGTGGCTTATAAGTAGGGCCAGACGAAATCTGTGGACGTTTTTTGCAATTTCTGCAGAGAATTTTGGTAAAAATCTGCAGATTTCTGCAGAATTATTTTGAGAGTATCATCCCTAAAACCTTAATATGTGAAATAAAAAATAACTAGATTAGATTAGATCCAATTAGATTCACTTTATTTGGTAAACAAAGCAAGTCTCTCATATAATAGATCTACTACAAGAAAGAAAATATTACTGTACAAACTGCATTGTACATAAATCAGATGAACATGTTCATATTAGTCAATAATATTACTGAAATTAATTTAAAAACTGAATAAATATAGATTTGCACACATTTACTCAAGTCAATAAACAGAATTAATGATTGGCTAAAAATCTGCAGAAATCTGTGGAAAATCTGCAGAATTCTGCGCGCGCATATTCCGTGTGGGCCTACTTATAAGTGAGCTGGTAAGCAAGTGAATGAAATGTTGTGGATGACAACTTTGCTTTTAGTTGCAATCCAGTTTTTTACAGCACAGCACAATATGATTTACTTGTTTTACTGCACTTTTACTCAGCAGCTCAGCAGTTGGAGAATAGGCAGTCTTCAGTGGCTTCTGTTGCTGTGTTTCTGTCCTAATGTGAAGGATTTTTTTTTTTTTAAGTTTGCAAAAAAAAAAAAAACAGATAAGGTGCATTACCATTTTGACTGTATTGGTAATCTAGCAAACAATATAGTAAACAAGGCAAACATTATGGGTTTGTCATATGGGTATAATATTTGATATGTCCGAGTTTATTTGCCAGATGCATTTTTCTCCTATTATTCCCCTTTTTATTCTCCTTTCTCTTATTATTACCCCTTTTTGCACAAGTCCAAAACCATGTTAAGTAGTGTCTTGCACGGCCCATGTCTTGCACGCCCCAATACTGAATGTAACCCCAAACCATGATTTTTTCCTTTACCAAACTTGACTGATTTCTTTGAGAATCTTAGGTCTATGTGGGTTCCAATAGGTCTTCTTCAGTATTTGTGATAATTGGCATGCAGTTATTTGCCAGATGCATTTCTTTCTCCTATTATTCGCATTTACCTTTTTTGCACAAGTCCAAAACCATGTTAAGTAAAAGTAACATTTGCAAGTTAAAGGGTTTTTATTCAATAATGGGGATTTATGTTACTCATTTCTCATGTGATACTTAAAAAATTACATTAACAGAGAGTGATGAAAACCCAGCTAGTGACACGTTCAACCACATCAGCACTTATACTGTGCAAACGATCTATCAAAATGTGTTTTATCAACTCTTTGAGGTAATTAATATTGGACAAGCTCAAGACCTGTTTAGACCTGCATTAAGTGTTATGATTTCTCTTTCTTGCTCTTTATGTAACTCACAGCGATGATTTCCATGCTTTTTTATTTGTAACTCGAGTTACAAACATGAAGCAAATAATCTTCACCTGCCTCTAAAATTTCATTATTTTGTTATTGGATTCACAAAAATGGGGTAAAATATGGGATATAGTTGTCTTATTATGTTGTGTCTGGTTAGGACAAAAACAAGGTGCCAAAAACATGCATTATGTAGGTATTAGTCAGGTAGCCGTATTGAATTTAACTTGAATGAATGTGATGTGAGCGTTGTATAAGGGACCCACATCATGTAATTTTCACAATTCACAGTGGTTTCATAGAGCTTTAAAAGATTTTTTTTTCAGCATGTTGTCAACAATCCAGTCTATTGAATGCGCTGCACATTTAAGCAGAAAAACATTGTCTGGGTTTCTTTTCATACTTAAAATGGGTCAATTGCCAGCATGTATAGTAGGTGTATTGGTGTGATCAATGGTCTCTCTTTCTCAGCCATTCAGGCTGAAAATCTTCTTGTTCAGACCAGAGGGAAGAAGTGTTACCCTCCATTTTCTTTCCAGTCATCTTTTTGTTTTCCTTTCATTGGCTTACTTCACTGTGTGATTCAGAGATTATATAATTCCACTGCTATTTTGGACCATGGTTTTGATATTATAATTTGTCGTCATCTTACTTAATTTTCCATTAGCATCTTAAGTACTTGAAATTAAAAATCATTTGCATGTGCCATTGATTTACTACATGAGCCGCTGCATTCATAGGCAGGATGGAATGGCCAAACGTATGCCTGTAGCTTATAAAACAAGGTTTCAACAATCCATAGTCAATTGGATTTTGAGGTGTGTGGAGTGTGCTGCTGAAACTCTATTATCCCTCAGAGGAAGAGGGACACGGCCTCAGCTCAACAGATATGATCACACCTCAACCCCATAATCCTTCATCTTTAGAGTCCATTGCTTCTGATCTCCTCGTGGACCCTCAAGGGCCATTATAATGCCGCGTAAGAACACCTGCTGAGATCAGAAGAGAGCGAAAACAGCCGATGAAAGCAAAATGTGGCATGTGACTTAACATTTTGTTATGTAGCAAGAGCACTGCGCTAGCAATAAGGATGTTAATGCCAATATAAGATTATCCACAAGAAGGCTGTGAATAGATCAGGATGGTTTGCCATCATTAAGATAACCCTGTCTGCTGTATTGCATCAGGAGAAGCTAATAGTGAATGTCAGGTCATTTGTGCATGGCCTGAGGGCTGGACGGATGTGAATTTAGCTGTGAGCTATACAGTTAAGAATGTTGTCTAGAAAAGAACTGGCAGTTAAGAAAAGTCTGCTTTTTCAAGGTTGTGGCAAGAGACCTGAGGCTGGATGCTTCATACTGTAGTTAAAAGAGTGAGAAGAGGTGGTGATCAGGGGGGAAAAATGACCCATAATTTAAAGTTAGTGCATTTCAGTATTTGTCGGGTTCGCTCTGAATCTTGATACATTTAACACTTGCTTTGGTTCATTGAGGTTCATTTTGGTTCATATTAACTGTAGGTAACCAGTGCTTAAGCATTTTAAGAGTTCAGATGCAAAAACCTTTAAGTGCCATCTAAAATGTTCTTCTAAAATGAAAAATTTTTTTCACAGCGTCCTATTTTTATGTTCGGTTATTTCACTTTAAAGGCAATGAAACGAATATACGTATACAAAAGTCTTGTCACCTATCCAGGTTTTAATGACTAGACTTGTAGTTGATCATTTGGTGTCAGAAGCAGCTTATATGAAAGACAAAGGCCCCTAGATTACGCTTATTTTAACAAAATAAAAAAAATCGATAATGCCCTTATTTGTATTTATTTAATTAGGACAGTAAGGTCTGATTTTGCATAGACAAAATTCTTGTCATTTAACAGAAATAATGTACAGTATAGAATATAAAGTTATGGTGCAGTGAAAAAATAACTAATATTGTGTACTAATATTGTGACATACATCTCTGCAATGACTCAAATAACTTATTAATAAAGTCATCTGGAATGCAAAGAAAGCGTTCTTGCAGGACTCCCAGAGTTCATCAAGATTCTTTGGATTCATCTTCAATGCCTCCTCCATCTTACCCAAGGCATGCTCAATAATGTTGATGTCTGGTGACTAGGCTGGCCAATCCTGGAGCACATTGACCTTCTTTGGTTTCAGGAACTTTGAAGTGGATGCTGAAGTATGAGAAAGTGTGCTATCCTGCTGAAGGATTTGCCCTTTCCTGTGGTTTGTAATGAAATGGGCAGCACAAATCACCAAACTTGACTGATTTTCTGTGAGAATTATGGGTCCATGCGGGTTCCAATAGGTCTTCTTCAGTATTTGTTATGATTGGGATGCAGTTCAACAGATGATTCATCGAAAAAATCTACCAAATGATCAACTAGAAGTCAAGATATTACTTGTTGCTCTTACAACTGGGATTGATGACAACACTTCTGTAAGGTAGTGTATTCATTGATATAAAAGTAACATTTTATCTTAGAAGAAAAATTCAAATGGCATTTAGAGATTTTTGCATCTGAGCTCTTCAATTGGTCAAAGCTCACCTGAGGTGTTTTCTGTCTACTTGCAAACATGATGTTCATGAGACGTTCACTTAATCAGAAAGCAATCCTACAAAGTAATCTATACAGATCCAGGATTTACCATGATTTATGATGAGTTATGAACACTCCATGAAAAGAAGGTTGTGGATTATTATTATTATTATTTATTTATTTATTTATTTATTTATTTATTTATTTATTTATTTATTTATTCATTTTATTGATCATTTTTTCTTTTCGGCTTAGTCCCTTTATTAATCCGGGGTCGCCACAGCGGAATGAACCGCCAACTTATCCAGCACGTTTTCACGCAGCGAATGCCCTTCCAGCCGCAACCCATCTCTGGGAAATTTATTTATTTATTTATTTATTTATTTATTTATATATATATATATATATATATATATATATATATATATATATATATAATATATATATATATATATATATATATATATATATATATATATATATATATATATATTCTCCCAAAATAAACCTTGGGTTAACCTGGAGAAAAACACAGTAAAATGCATAATTGAAATAAATGCTTAAGAACAAACATTGAAAACATAAAAATACACACAAATCTTGCAAAGATGTTGTTTTTATCCATTCTGATGCTAAATGTAAATGATATGAATGAAATCTTGAAACATAAATATGCACTCTGACTGATTACAGTTCATTTGTATGTGACTTGTATTATGTTGGTCTGTTTACAAACGTTGCAAACCAAACCAAGAAAGACTTAATCTGTTTAATCCCTGTTTTGCAACATTAAACAATTTGCAGGTGTAAAAACACCCATTGGCACTAAATATTCAGCATGCAGACTGCTGAAGACGTGCCTATATTTGTAAAATGTCCTTAAAATTAAATTCAAGCAAAACTAAAGGGTTCAGACAACTTGCCCTTTTGGACCAGCATGAATAATTAAACTAACAACATCGTCCTATTATTTTACCTTTCCTATTACAGCATATTCTTTTTCATCAGCATATGAGAAGCATAATCCCTCAGAGGTTATAAAATATTATTAAAAGTGACCCTGATCGCTGGGGTGTGTTCATTAAATATGTTATTAAGTGAACAGACGGATTAATGTCCTTTTCTGGAGGGTTAAATGAGGAAGAGGAGGAGATTACTGATGACATGTGAGTAATGAGCTGGACGCTGAAGCCCTCTGTTGACTGTAATTATTTCCACAGCAGTCAGGGTCATGACTTTGCCATTTTAGCTGATTTGCACGTCTGTTCGTGTATTCACTTACCCTTGTTTAGTCTAATCTCCTGTGTATCTGTCATGTCCCTCGGTAAGAGATTTTTGTTGCGTGACATTTTGAAGGAGGATTTGTGGAAGATCCTGTGACCCATTGTAGCTTGAATATATCTGGTTTTTTTTAAAGTTATTTTCCATTTAAAAGTTTGATGTTATGAGGTGACATGGTGGCTCAGTGGTTAGCACTGTCGCCTCACAGCAAGAATGTTGCTGGTTCAAGTCCCGGCTGGGTCAGTTGACATTTCTGTGTGGAGTTTGCATGTTTTCCACATTTTCGCATGGGTTTCCTCCGGGTGCTCCGGTTTCTCCAAAGACTTGTGATATAGGTGAATTGAATAAACTAAACTGGCCGTAGTGTATGTGTGTGCATGTGAGATTGTATGGGTGTTTCCCAATACTGGGTTGCAGCTGGAAGGGCATCTGCTGTGTAAAATGTATGCTGGATAAGTTGGCGGTTCATTCCACTGTGGCGACCATTGACTAATAAAGGGACTAAGTCGAAGGAAAATGAATGAATGAGCTTGATGTTATTACATTATTTTAATGATTTTTTTTTGTAAGAAGTGCCGAAGGAAAATAAATGATTGTGAAATAGCTGTTTTCTATTTTGTTGTGTTTAAAAGTGTGAAGTCTTGAATGCTTTAGAAATTTTAATTGTAATATGCTGATGTGGTGCTCAAGAAATGTTAAAACAACAGGTTTTACAGGATGCACTCCAAGAAATATGTATTTGTGGCTGTATATCGGCACTGACGGGAGGCGGTGAATTCCCCCCACCGAGCGTGAGTTCGGCCACCCCCCCCCCACTGAGCGTGATTTCTGATAGGGGCCCCCGCCAGCAGTCCGTACAGGGGGCCCCCCGCATTTTGCGCTATGCCACTGTTTACAGTACAGCCCCATCGCAATGCTATGAGTGTGATATTGCATTTATACAACAGTTCGACGGCACAAAAGTGTATATAAAAAAGACAATCAAACACGGAGAGTCTCAAAAGCTCTTTTGTATGGGGAACTACTTACTTCTGCCATTCATTCACATCTGCAGCTGACGTCAGAACCGCAGAAACCGTTGCTTACTTACCAACATCACTTTAGAGCTAGTATTTGAATGATTCTCTAGCACAATGTCTAAAGTGATGACAAAACAGATGACTTTGCCTACATTTTAATATTATTAGGCTGAACGGCATGAAACGCCATCAATCTACAGATGTAGAGTGTATTTCTCTATTGCAATCAGGGTTTCACAGTAATTAACCCCAAAAAAGCCAGAGCAAAGCAAACACTGCCTGTTTCTGTGGTATAAATACATTTATAATGATTTGTTCAGATTGAAACTTTCGCTGAGAAAATGCTGTTTTTCTCCCCTAAAGACAAGGAATCCGATGCTCTGAAATTATAACTATTATAAAATAGGAACTATCCTTATAAACAAACTGCAAAGTTGCAATCTAAACAACATCCTTGACTAATAAAGCCTCAAAAGTACATTATGTTTTCCAACAGCAGCAATATTTGTCAAATTATAGAGTGTCCTCTGCTTGTCGCAGTATGTGGGTGGAGTAACACAGAAGGGTGAAGGGATAAGTGGTTGTAAGAGTGCTGTTATTTGCAGATTATCGCATGGCTATCAGTCAATCAGATTCAAGAACCAGACAGAACTGTTGCGTGTGTGTGTGTGTGTGTGTGTGTGTGTTTATATATATATATATATATATATATATATATATATATATATATATATATATATATATATATATATATATATATATATATATATATATATATATATATATATATGCATACATACATATACACACACTCACAGTTGAAGTCAGAATTATTAGCCCCCCTGAATTATTAGCCCATTTATTTTTTTTTCCCCAATTTATGTTTAATGGAGTGAAAAGTGAAACACATTTCTAAACATAATAGTTTTCATCTTTAATAACTCATCTTTAATAACTGATTTTTTATATCTTTACCATGATGACAGTAAATAATATTTGACTTGATATTTTCAAGACACTTCTATACAGCTTCAAGTGACATTTAAAGGCTTAACAACGTTAACTAGGCAGGTTAGGGTAAATAGGCAGGTTATTGTATAACGATGGTTTGTTCTGTACACTATCAAAAAAATAGCTTATATAGCACATGCATTTTCTACATTAATACTACTACTAATAATAATCATTTCTTGAGCACTAAACTAGAAGATAAGAATGATTTCGGAGGGATCGTGTAACACTGAATACTGGATTTTAAAACATTTTAATGGAGAACAGTTGTTTTACATTGTAAAAATATTTTACATTATTGGTATTCAATACAAATATTAAATTGATCAAGCACTTGGTGAGCATAAGAGTCCTTATAAAACCCATAAATAACCTAAAAAATAACTCTAAAGTTCTGACGAAGTGGTTTGAAATGTGTTCGGCATTTGATTGGTCAGAAGATTAGAAACTGAAGTTTTGATTGTTTATATCTTCTAAGTGTGATTTTTGTATAGCACACTAGACTGCCTTAAGACTAACATATTCATACTAGCAACAAAAATATTTAGATTTCACTGGGACTTTTCACGTTTGATGTACTGAACCCATAGTGGGCCACATTTTGGAGCAGTATATCTCAGCTATTCAGAAATACTAAAAGAATAAAGACGTAAGCTGAGTGATTCTTTGTGTCAAATCAAAAGTAAGCCCTGCCGTAATGTTTGACTTTTCAGAAAGAGCATGAAATTGAACCAGACCGACTCAACAAACCATGCAGGAGTACAACACCATCCTCTTCCCTCTGCAAAGATGATAATAGAAGAGAGGAGGCAAAATAAATATGGCTTCATAAGACATATGGACACGCTCCAGGAACCCACTGTAAGACATGCTTCTCCAGTCTGTGATGTTGTGCTAGCGTGTTAGCATACCGCGGCGTTCAGGTCACGAGGTTGCACGGCACACCATGCTAATCTGCTTGGGGATGATGGGAGGGTAAGAGTAAAAGAGCGTTGTGAGAAATGGCCATAGGAAAATTCAGAACTGCAGAAAACAGACGGTGGTTTCACACTCTAAGAGTCAGCAGCCCCATTAAGCAATGAATCATTACTAGCGGGTTCAAGTCGTGTGAGAATGTGCGTACATCTTTATATTGGAGAGATGTGTGATCTAAATGCTTCCTTCTGGCGGTTGTGCTTGTTGTGTGTTTGTGTTAGTCTGTTCATGTCACAATCTGTTTCTGTGTTCTGTTGTGCTGTTGTTGGCTGGAGCTCAAAAGGCCCACAGGCTGCTGTTTTGCTGTCAGTCATAGAAGGAAATGACATGTAGTTTCCACAGAGGAGCAAGTAGGTTACATGGAGGACCAAGAGAACTTTTCTACCCGTTTTACTCTGTGCAGCCTACTATTGATGCACAATATTTGAAAATTATAGGTTGTTTTCAAATGACGTCATTGATGACGCACGAGACTCAGATGGAGATCAGGAAGTGATTCTTCTACATAGGAATTGCTATCAGAACATCAAAATGTTTCTGTTTTGTGTTGTTTATAATTGTTTAAATCAGCCAAAATATGAAACGTCGAACAGCTTTTATAGACTTCCAAAAGTTTTTGCTTATGAAGGGAGGAAAGCTCAAGAAACTGACTGAAAAACGGAAGTAAAGTCGGCATTGTGTAATAAACATTTATTCAAAACATCCATGTGTACAAACTATTTTTTTTAATACAATATTTCATTTGACAGCAACAATAAATATTTTATACGGGCCTAGTTATGTGCATAAATATGTTAATGTGTTATATAGAAATCAGATACAAACACTACCACACTTGTACAAAATCCAGGAGAACATAAATAACGTACCCTGCCATGTAATCGCTGCAATGAAATATCCGTCTTGTTTTGCAATAATCCAATAATAATAATAATAATAATAATAATAATAATAATAAGTCTTAACTGGCATTTTGGTGGAATAAGTAACTGTAATATCTATATTCGCAGCAGCGGTGAATGTTTGTTGATGGTAAGTAACTACAGAACAAAAAAGAAATGCTACACCTGCAACAAAACTACACAGATATTATTGTGGAGCACATTTTACCCATGCAAAAATAAATAAATAATAATGTAGAGTATGTGTCCACGCTTTTGTATGCTTTCATCTGTTATTTCACGATGTCTGGAAGATATTCGCATGGAGAAAAACGATAGTAATGTTTTTGAACAACAAAGTAAAGTGTATAAGGTGTGCAACTCTTTGTCAATGAATGCTACCGAATAATGTAGCAAAATAAACTGATAAACTGCAATAAATACTGAAACTTTGTGCATTGTAATTATAGCATAGAAAACTGAAGCCTACGGAAACTTAGCAAGTAAATGTCAACTTACACTAGCCCTTACCCCAACCTAACAGTCTACTTATAATCTAATGAGAATTAGTTGGCATGCAGATGCAATGTAACTTCAATTTAACAAACAGATCATTAAAATAAAGTGTGACCATATAATTACTATGACAGCTTAGTTCAAGTAATTTTCTATAGTCTGCTTCCGAACACTATACTATTTACTGTAGTATTTTTTTTCATGTAACATAATAACTTATACAGTATCTACCACTTCGATGACAGGCAAATATATTTTAGTTCAGTTGCAAGCTCGGCCCTCATCATGATATAAGGATCTTGTCTAACATATGTGGTTGTTTTCAGTTTTACCTCCTTTGAAATATGATAGAAATTGCAAAACTACAGTCTTTCCTCTGTGTCTCCATTCAGTTTTTTACTTCCTGCCCTTCATCGAAATTTTGCGCGTCACCAAAACCACGTGATTGAAAACAATATTTAGTTTAAATTTTAATGTGTATTAGAATTTATAATAGGATTTTTAGAATGATGATTTATAAAAGGATTTTTAATAATTGTGGGGGTATGTTTCTGAGTAAATAGTTAATATTGGCTTTATTATATAAAGGTCAGATAATATTGTCATTATAGCATTTTGTAATGCTATTGAGATTTGAGTAGAAAATGTTTTACATTCAGTCATTCATTTTCTTTTCGGCTTAGTCCCTTTATTAATCTGGGGTCGAACTTATCCAGCAAACGTTTTACGCAGCTGATGACCTACCAGCCACAACCAAACACACTCAATCACACTCATAGACTACGGACAATTTTAGCTCACCCAATTCACCTATACCTCATATCTTTGGACTGTGGGGAAAACTGGAGCACCCGGAGGAAACCCGCGCTAACACGAGGAGAACATGCAAACTACACAGAAATGCCAACTGACCCAGCTTAAGCTTGAACCAGCGACCTTCTTGCTGTGAGGCAATTGTGCTACCCACTGCGCCATCGCCATTTTACATTTATCATTCAGTTTATTTTATTGTATTTATTCAAGTTGTTGTGAAAATATCTACTTATAGCAATATTTTGGGTGCTAGTATCATCATGTTAGTCGTAGGGTTATCTATAAACTAGTTGCTGTAATGCAGTGACCTGATTCTTGTAGTTTTAACTTATGCTCAACATTTTAAGACATCACCGTGCACTTCAGATTTTCATCAGATCTTCTGACCGATCAAAGGCTCTCTAGTATCTGAAGCATGCCAACTCACATTTATTTTCTTTCTTTTCATTCAAAATGACATTAAAGTCCTCTGTTGCTGCCTGTCCCACAACTGTGATAACCACTCGTCGGAATTTACATTTACTCAGTTAGCAGATGCTTTGATCCAAGGCAGCTTACAAGTGGGAATAAAAGAAGCACATCAAATCACCAGAAAGTATAGCTGTGTGATATATAAATGCTATGACAAATCAATGATATATACATTTCACAATCTGTTTCTGTGTTCTGTTGTGCTGATGTTGGCTGGAGTTCAAAAGGCCCACAGTGTGCATGTGTAACCCACCGGTCCTGCACCACCCAACCTGCTCCAAGCTGGGCTCGAACCAGCGATTCTTTGCATGGGTGCTCTAACAAGGAGGCTGAAGACCATGGCCTCTAGTGTCTGTCGCTAGAGCACCTTTAGAGGTCAGAGGAGTGAGGTTTACCTGCATAGCAGTTTGCTAGCTGGCTTCTGTTACACTCATCCCCCTAAACCACACTCCCATTTGGGTCACCAATGTAACCCGTCGGTCCTCCATCACTCAACCCGCTCTAAGGCGAAGATGTCGTATTGTTAAAAAAACTGAAATAAATAGAACAACAGGTGTGGGATTTATTGACACAAACAGGATTTAAACAAGTTAATCATGTCCCCAGTGCAAGTTACACACAATTACTATTTTCTATATGATTGCTGTTTCCAGTGGGGTGAATAAAGTCTGATTTTGCATTAATGTCATGCAAACTGCCGCACCACACATCCAGTCTGCTCTGGTCCGTAGAGACACGACAGCGCAGAGAGGATCATATGCATGAGTCACGCAGACCACAAAATGTATCTGACCCATTTGAATTATACATCAATGCTGTATTTTAAAGTGGAGAAATCGTTAGACAGACTCAGCAGTTGCTATTATAGACTGTGGCTGACATGAATCTGATGTGCTTTAGCTCAGTGGCTCGAGTTGTGACATAAACAAAATGCCATTTTTTTTCCAAAGGAGGAGGAGCTAATCAATATACAGTACTTCATCTGTCTTTATGTTGCAGTTGAAATGATGTCAAACATCGAAAAAGCAGCACATTTCAAGCCACTTAAGGAGACCTTTATACTAAACATACATTAAAGAGATACTGTACCATCATATCCCTTATTACACAACATTTCACCACATACTGTAAATTAATATGGGAACAAGAGATATTGATTTGAGAATAAACTGTTTTCAATTCATGTTTGTTTTCTTGCAATCCATTACAGTGTGCAAAACAATTCCACTAGTAAGTAGATGAACACTGCAGCATAATTACATTACTTTTAATGAATTTCCAGTATAATCAATGACTATAACAGACCCGAGGTGACAGCAAATGTGTCTATAGGAAACAAGAGACAGCGAGTCTGTAATTCCTGCATGAAAAGTATGTTATTTGGAGTTGCTATTGATGACAGTTATCAGGAATTAACACACCTTAAAAATGTCACGACCAACCAATCAGAATCAAGTATTCCAGAGAGCTGCATAATAAATTGAATTAAACCACAGCCGGCATGATTAGATAAATCACTCTAACTCATGTCACGATATCAGTTTTATTTTGAGATATGCTGCATCCCTACTGTGCACTTTTTATCCAACATCTTCAGCACAGCCGACTGCAATTTGCTCTTGTAAAGTGAGATTGTCAACTTCCGTGAAGGAATGAGGCGATAAGAACAAAACTGCTGAGCAGTCGTTATGAAAGAGCCATTTGAAGGACTTTAATGAAACGAAATATGGCCCGCATGGTGAATCAGATTTTGATGCAATAAATGCCCTTAGACTAAAAGCAGTAAAGATTATCTGTTTCTCAAACTAATGCTAATGTTCTTGAGAAATTAATGTTCATATTATTCAATTCAATTCTATTTATGTTTATTTATCTAACGCTTTTACAATGAAGATTGTGTCAAAGCAGCCTATAGAAGTTCTAGTAGATCGAAACTGTATCAGTCCAGTTTTCTGAGTTGAAGTTCAGTTTAGTTCAATTCAGTGTGGTTTAAATTTCACTGCTGAAAGTCCAAACACTGAAGAGCAAATCCATCGATGCGCAGCTCCACAATTACCAAACCAAGCAATCCAGTGGCAGCAGTGGCGAGGAATAAACTTCACACTAAATAACTGACGTTATTCTTTTCTTTGTAATGATGATCTGACAAACGTTTCTGTCTCTCTGTTTCTCATTGGCAGGTTCCGGAACAATGGCGTCCACTGAGCCTCTTCTTTACATCACTCTGCTGATCCTGCATAAGTTCCTCCCCTTCCTGTTTGCCTACTAAGAGACCACAGCCAAACAACTCGTAATGAATTCACTTTATGTACCAAACGACAAAGGGAAAATATAACTACGTATATATATAAATATATATATAAATATATCTACCATTATGGCACATCACAGAGACAGGAATGGGTTTTGACTTTGGAGACAAAAAAATATATCAGAATATTAAATGGAGGGCCATGTTCTGTTCTGGGACTTGTGTAGAAGATCTGTCTCAGATCCGGATGTAAAAATGGATTCTAAAAGAAGCATGACAAAAAAAAAAGAACAAAAAAAAAGGATCTATGTGAATTAGAGCTTCACAACTGTGTCATACACATGACTGACAACCATAAACGCTGCATCCAGTTTCCAAATATTAGTGTTTGCCTTGCTAAATGCATGGCTCTCTTAATTTATTATGATTTTGTTTTTATTATGATTTTTATTTTATTTCAGTACTAAAATAATTTACATTTTTGTACCTGATATTGAATCTTTAGAGTTTGTAGTTTATGTTTTTATGGAAGCTTGTTTCTGCCACTGAATTGAAAAAAATAAAGAGGCAATTGCAACTTTGAATGTCACAAATATTGATTCATTTTTTCACAAATTGCAAGATTTTCAGAATCACAATAGCGTGTTATAAGGTCATAATTGTGAGATATAAATGTGCAATTTTAAACTGTGAGTTATAAAGTCAGAATTGTGAGATTTAAACTTGCAATTATACGGTGGCCGAGAGAGCTTAACGTGCAAGAAAACACATGCAATTATAAAAACACCAGCAAATTAAGAAACGATCTTCATCAGTTTGACAGCACACATGATGCAAATTCTCACAACACAAACAACTGAAAAAATGCGCTGCATTTGGTCACAACACAAACAACTGTAGAAATGCGCTACATTTGGTCACAACATAAACAACTGAAGAAACGCGCTGCATTTGGTCACAACATAAACAACTGAAGAAACGCGCTGCATTTGGTCACAGCACAAACAACTGAAGAAACGCGCTGTATTTGGTCACAACACAAACAACTGAAGAAATGCGCTGCATTTGGTCACAACACAAACAACTGAAGAAACGCGCTGCATTTGGTCACAACACAAACAACTGAAGAAACGCGCTGCATTTGGTCACAACGCAAACAACTGAAGAAACGCGCTGCATTTGGTCACAACACAAACAACTGAAGAAACACACTGCATTTGGTCACAGCACAAACAACTGAAGAAACGCGCTACATTTGGTCACAACACAAACAACTGAAGAAACGCGCTGCATTTGGTCACAACACAAACAACTGAAGAAACGCGCTGCATTTGGTCACAACACAAACAACTGAAGAAACGCGCTGTATTTGGTCACAACGCAAACAACTGAAGAAACGCGCTGCATTTGGTCACAACACAAACAACTGAAGAAACACACTGCATTTGGTCACAGCACAAACAACTGAAGAAACGCGCTACATTTGGTCACAACACAAACAACTGAAGAAACGCGCTGCATTTGGTCACAACACAAACAACTGAAGAAACGCGCTGCATTTGGTCACAACACAAACAACTGAAGAAACGCGCTGCATTTGGTCACAACACAAACAACTGAAGAAACGCGCTGCATTTGGTCACAACGCAAACAACTGAAGAAACGCGCTGCATTTGGTCACAACACAAACAACTGAAGAAACGCGCTGCATTTGGTCACAACGCAAACAACTGAAGAAACGCGCTGCATTTGGCCACAACACTATCAGCTTTAATAATGCAACCTTTCAGTTCATCATCAATTAGGCTAATAATTTTAAAAAGGCAACGAAATCAGGATACTCATATTTCAAAGTAGGGCTGTGTGTGATTAATCGAAATCGAATCGCAATCATGACTTGAAAGAGGCTGCGATATGAAATATACATGTATTATTTAATTTCCCCTGCCTATAGCAAATGCGTGACTGCCATTTGTGTGTGATAGTCTTACTAACTGATTAAGTGAGCACACTTTCGCTCTGCCCAATCAGAATTGCGCAACCAAACAATGAGGAATGCCCACAATAAAAACAAAAAAAAAAAAACAAACAGGAAAACGCGGACAAGTGGAATGATGGCGTCTGCCGCTTCAGAAGCATGAATAGACGAATTCATATCAAAGAAAAACAGTACATCTGTAATATGGAAATATTTTGGTTTCAAGTCACAGACACTGAACAAAAACAGGTCATTTGTAAGAGCTGTTGCAGAATTGTTGCCAGAGTACAAGGAAATACAACAACCAGCACCTAAAAAAGCACCACATGCGGCTATATGGGGAGCGTCTTGCTAAAAAGTAAACTGAAAGTAACTGAGCCAGTGATACTCAATCTATAGTAGCAAACAACAGCAAAGTACAATTTCAGAGTTATTCCAGCCATGTTAGTTTGCTGAATGTTCTGTATTTTCATAATTATTATTTTTTGTTTGTTTTTATAAAAAGCTACATGATCTCCCTAATTTGAGTTCAACTTGTTTACAGAAAGATGAGGTCATTTTATTTGTTTTCTGTTTTCTCTAGAGAAAAAAAAAGAGTGTTTCATTTCTGAATATTAAAAGTAAATTTGAATAAATGTTTAAGTTAATATCTTTTCAGTTCCTTTTTTTAACTAACACACTGCATTTTAGCAGTAAGAAGCTACAAAACAGAATATTGAGCAGAAGCTAGACTGAAAAATGTAATCACAAATCAAATTAAAATTGCTATATCAGTCAAAAAAAAAAAAAAAAGCGCAGTTAGATATTTCTCCCACATTGCACAGCCCTATTTCAAAGACCACCAACAACTTCATTGAGCAACAGTCACGGCATAATAACACATCCATATCTCAGCCATATCTTTGGCTACCCTTGAAACATTTCCGTTGTGCTACGTGGATATTTGTAAGTGTTGTGACCAAATGCGGTGCGTTTTTTCAGTTGTATGTGTTGTGAGAATTTGCAACACGTCTGCTGTCGAACTGACGAAGATCATTTCTTAATTTGCCAGAGGGGGGGGGGGGGGGGGGGGGGGGGTTGTGATTGCATGCGTTTTCTTTAATTGCAGCGCATTAAGCTTTGTCGGCCACCATACAATTATAACTTTATAACTCACAAATAAATGTATTGACTAACAAATGTGAACTTGTGAGTAATAACAGCAGTATATAAGCTCACAATTACAAGGTGAAAAGTCAGTCACTTTTTTTAATTCACTGATGGAAAAGGCTTCCATAATTTTTTTATTTTATTTACGTATTTATTTTTTGCATGAATTGTCTCATTTTTCTTTTCATAAATGTGAAAGGCGTTCTCTCATGTCAGCTCTTTCTACAAGACTATGTGTAATACTGTGCATTCAGTTCCCTCACATCTGACTGAGTTCTCAAGCATTTGTGTCTCATAATGTATAAAAATGCAACCATATATATTTTGATCAAATAAGGCACATGTTACCATAGTTGTTGTTAGTCACCTCTAATAATGTTTATTTTTATTAAAGGTATGGTGGTCAAGATAAGACATTCATTTATAAAAACCTAAAAATGGGGGGAAAAAAGAACATTGGTTTGTTGCCAACACAGTTGAAATAAAAGTTGTTTCTTTATAAAAAAAAAAAATCTGCGTCTCAAAGGTGCTTTGTTTTTCTGTTTTCTTCAAGTGTACAAACACCAGGCAGCTGTGTCTCAGCTAAACACTCCAGCATCCCACGGGTGTCATGAGCTGTAATGTATTCTTCACAATAGGATAGGCCCAATTCCAGCTGAAAAACGCATTACTCTCGCAAGCATCACCAACTGAGCACAGCTGGCGTACAACTCACGGTTCATTTCATTAGTCAAATGCACGTCACCCTGTCAAATAAGTCTTAACTCTGCTGCGGTCTCCGCTGAACTCTCTTCCGCTCCACCTAAACACATCTCCTGATAAATGGCAGAGGCTTTGTTCCCTGCTAAAACACTGCGTTCCATTGTCTTAATGGAAGCCTGCGAAGCGTCACATAACAAACCAGACTCTCACCGACTTAGACATCCATTGTGTTTATCGCCTTCAACTAACTGACTTTCGCTCACTTCGAGTTTAACATGCACAATGAAAACGTATCCTCGTTCCAATGGAATAAATAACCATTTACACAAAACATAAATGGAACCAACGGGTAAAGCCGAGCATCCGCCGCATTAGCATTTTTCTTTTTTAACACAAAATGAGCCAGGTGGCTTTTATTCTGCTTGGTGAAGGCCTCTCTTCCACATCAAATTAATGAGTATTTGACATGGCCATTTGTATGTGTTACACAACATCCAGCAAGGCCCTGAGTGCTTTCTGTACTGCGGTAAATCATCCCTCATTCGGGTAAACAAACACAGCTTTTGCTTTTTTTCGCAACCTGCATCCTACCAAAGCCCACTTCCAAAAGAAACATTAGAGGTGGACTGCAAAATCTCACTGTGCATGGTGCATTTGATGGTTAGGGGAGCGTGGGGCACTAAGTAATGCGGGGTTACAAAATGTAACAGAGTTTTAAGTTATTTGCTCAAGATTAACCATGGCTTGCATCCGAGGTTTCGGCAGACGACTTCCTGCCAATTATAGAAAATGTTCAGCAAAATTTGGATGATAAAGACACTACAAACCATTTTTGCGGCATTAAAGTATTTTTCTATCACACTCGATATATATTACATCTTATAATATATATATTAAATCTTTTAAATCTGTAAAAGTATGTACGTAAAATCTTATATTGTTGTGATTACCATCGTCTAGGCTAAAAGGTGGAACCATTTTTGAAAAATGTAAGAAACACACAGTGACTCCTAGCCAGTTTTGAGGAAAACACAACACTGCAGGGTTACTTGTAACAGGGTGTTACAAATGAGCCACACACTCTTGGACACCAATTAAACTAATAAAATAATTGTTGAATTTTAAGTGTAACGTTGAGAACTTTTTATAGAAAAAATGTTTTTTAATAGAAAAAAATTATTTTATTTCTAATAATGCAAATAAATGCATCGTATGTTAATGGATAGTAATGAAAATAAATCCAAATGTGTTTGTTCAATAGATAAATAAATAAACATACTGTGCTACAGTGTATGTACAGTAAAAAAAATGAGTTAAGTATTGAGGAAATAAACAATTTAAAGTAAACTGAATTTAAATGAATCGTGTGAAATCTGACTTTATAATCATGTGTTACAACTAACCCTCTGTCTGTTACAACTTGCCCCGCACATGGGGTAAATAGTAATAGTGGCACTTTTGGCAATACTGCACAGAAATCATAGGTCTGGCGATCATACAAGCAGTGCTCATTTGTAGGAGAGGCTTGTGTGTTGTTGGTAAAAAAAAAATAAATAAATAAATAATTAAATATATATATATATATATATATGGTTTGTCTAACCTCATTAATTTGTTCATTATTTTGCCTAAACCAAAAAGTGTTACTTTGTGCCCCGCTCTCCCCTACCGCATGTTAGACATAATAGTTGACATTCACTCATGATCAAGATGATTGGAAGTGCCCTGATGAGAACTTATTTTTTTGGGAATCCAGTAATGTTGTAAATTACATTTTAAATTTGCCACCAAGGAGGACACCAACGTCCAAAAACACACCGGCCCAACTCTGCCTAAATAGGCTAAATTGGATCTTAGTACAGCATCGGGAGTAAAGGTACCTTCTGAGAATGTGAAGAGAAGCATAGCTGTTTATGAGGCCTTTCACATATCATGTCTGTTGTTTAAGTTCATTATTTCAAATGTAGGAGCACAAATTGTGTGCATATTGGGAGCAATTGGCACAAATCGCGCAAGCGGAGTGATATGCTCACGTATTCTAGATTTCTCATGTACAGCACACAACCGCAGACATAGTATGTGTAGTGTGTTTTTTTTCTAATAGACGTCAATAGTTACAGGTATCCAGTTTTCTTCAAAAATGTCTTCGTTTGTGTAAAAAAAAAACAAATAAACAAAAAACCAAACAGGTTTTGAACAAGCGAATAAGTAAATGAGGAGATAATTTTAAGTTTTGGGCAAATTTTCTCTTTAAATATTTTGAATTGGGCATCACGGTAGCACAGAGGGTAGCATGATGGCCTCACAGCAAGAAGGTTGCTGGTTCATTTCTGTGTGGAGTTTGCATGTTCTCTCTGTGTTCGTGTGGGTTTCCTCTGGGTACTTCGGTTTCCCCCACAGTCCAAAGACATGCGCTGTATGTGAATTGGGTAAGCTAAATTGTCCGTAGTGTATGAATGTGAATGGGTGTGTGTGGATGTTTCCCACTGAGGGGTTGCAGCTGGAAGGGTATCTGCTGCGTAAAACATATGCTGGATAAGTTGGCGGTTCATTACGCTGTGGCGACCTCAGATTATTAAAGGAACTAAGCCAAAAAGAAAATGAATGAATGAATCTTTAAAATTATTCAAGCTGCTGTTAAACCTATTGTAATTGTTTTTCAGAGAATATTTAGTTAAAGAATTGCAGTTTATTTTGTATTTTGCATATGTTTCAAAAGTAAGTTCAAAGTAAAGTAATTAGTAATCTGATTCCTTTTTACCTGAAGTAATTAATAACTAAATTACAATTTTCCAGTAGTAATCAGGAATTGATTACTTTTTTTAAGTAACTTCCCCAACACTGGTCGCATCTTTTTGTACATTGACGAATGATTGTGTAGTCAAGACGACTATGGAGACTTTTAAAGATGGAGGAGAGACTAGTGGTCGCATTCAGAGTTAACTGGAGCAGTATGACTTTACAAATTGTAAGCATCACATTATTATTAAAAAGCAGCAGTCCTAGAAGCAAGTCAGTCTGGCTATAGAAATGACAGGTAAGGTTACAGAGTGACAAAGAACAGCTCACTTTTTTTTATTCTTGTCAACAAAAAGGCAGTGTGGTGCACCTTACGCTCTCATAATGGAGTGTGATCAAGTCTTATTGCCTTGTTCAGTGGTTGATCAGTAATACTGACCAATCAGAATTGAATATTCTAAACAGCTGTGTAATAAGAGAATATAACACTCCTGCTACAAACATAACATATATGCAACCCAAGTTGCAGATCTTTACACAGGTGGAGCTGGGGTGGAGAAGGGTACACACCGCAGAATACTAGAGCGACTTTGAGATATTTAAATGTTGAGGAGCAAGCTCATTCGCCCTGCATTATTTAGTTGGACGCAGACTTATCAGTCTGTGCACTCATCAGGTGTAATAGAAAGAAATGTGTATTAATTCTTAGGTCATCCAAAATGTAGATTCCATTAAAATTTCACCCAATTCGAATGTTATCACTCGATTGAATGGGCATTATCAGCTGATAGATACAGGCCATAGATACTAATAGGCTAAGAAGGCTGTTATCATCCATCCACATGGTTAATCAGCTACACTAAAAGAGAAGACTCCAGATCTGTTTTAACATTACTGTAACGGTTGGGTTTTGGGTAGACGTTAATAAGATACAATTAATGGGAAATTTAATAAATATCAATAATTAGTGTTAACTTCATGTGATCTATAGCTGATTAACGATGTGGATGGATGATAACAGCCTTCTAGCAGCAGAAGGTCCCTACTGGCCCATATATATATCAGCTGCTAACACCTATTGAATCCAGTGATAACATTCAAATCGGCTGGTAAATTTACTGTAGCTGAAATGGGGTTTTCTGTCATTCATAAAATGCTAAGGGAAAACAAGTCAAACAAACCTACACAAAAACTATATATATATATATATATGTATATATATATATATATATATATATATATATATATATATATATATATATATATATATATATATATATATATACTGCATGACACCAATCGAGGATTAAAACATGCCCTCTCTGGACAGAAATTTAAAACATGGAGCAATCGCTTGCTTTTTTAAATGTCTTATAATCTTGCTTAATTCCGTCCCTTTTCGCAGCAACGTACGACAGAATTTCGCAAGCTCAAACTCTAGTGTGACCGCAGCTTTCGAGCAATGATTAGAGCTGAGGGAATGAGCTGGTGAGGGAGAATGGTGATTAGTGGAGCAGGAACGAGCCGGGAATGTGACACAGTGGAAAGTTTTTTGGTGTGTCTAAATGTTTTGGGTGAATCATTTACTTTGATACAATTTTTAATAAAGAAATTCCTAGTAAGTTTCATAAAGTATTTACAAATCCATCATTTAAAAATGATATTTTGAAATAAAAATGACTGTGCAGCAATAATCTTTTGTACACAATCAAACTAAGAAAAAATCTATCAATCAGTCAATCAATCAACCAATAAAGTATACAGGCGAAACAAAATAAAAAAATTAATGACACTAAGATTTCCCTTAAAATTGAGAGGAATTTGTCGGATGACAAGTCATTATTACAAGAAAACAATTAAAAAACCAGGAGTCATCTTATATTTGTCAATACCATGGTTAACATTAGGTTAACATATCCATCTAAAAGACACAAAAGTCATGATATGATTTAGTAGTATCATTTTTACAGAAATCTCAAATTAAAATGCTGTAACTTCTGACTGATGTGCTTCAGTTGATTCCACTTAAACTGGTAATGTATAAAAGTCAAAAAGCTGGTGTCAGTGTGATTTAGAGCACTGAGGATTAAAAAAACAAACTTTCTAGTGCATTGCAAAGAAGATTTTTCTTATTTATGATGCATCCATCAGTAAAGCTTGTTTTACTTAGAGGGTCATGTTGCATCTGTTATAAAAGAGAAAAATTCGAAAGCTCCAGTATTTAACACTTTGCTTTATAAGATGGTATGAACTGTACTCCAGACACAATACACCCAATTTGCATCTACTGTATTATGCCATATTAAAAATACATATAATAAGTGAGAAGTAAAAGATGTCTTACTTGGTGAATCACAAAGTAATGGCTTCATTGAGCTGTTTGCCTGCAATGAGAAGTGATGAAATAATATGCATAAGATTCTTGCTATAAGCTTTATGCACGGTTGATCAGCAGATGGTGGGATGATAATCTTGGCAAAGGACTAAGCAAGGCAGAAATTTGTTTTTCCGCACAAGAAACCCAAAGTCTTACAGAGATAAAAACTTCAAAGCAGGGCTGGAATCAGTGCCTGCAGAAAATGACCCTGCAGATTCTCTTTCTTTCTTTCTTTCTTTCTTTCTTTCTTTCTTTCTTTCTTTCTTTCTCTTTCTTCAGTTTTATATATTTTTTTCAGCATATATTTCATTTATATTACTGAGTTATAGTGCGCAAATGTTTTGTTTGCAATACAATTTTAAGTTATATTTCTGTCTTTAATGGATGTATTAAGAAAATGTAAACTGTATCATCTGTTTACCAAACTTTCTTCTACTTATATTTGAATTGTAAACTAAATGTTCTTAATATTCTAATATTATATTTTTTGTAACTTGTAATTGTTATTACTTTTATTCATTTATGTTTTCAGCTCTTACGCTTTCAAAATATTTAACAAATCACAAATCTGTATATACATATATTTGTATGTATTTACATATCAAATAAAAGCTGATTAAATAATCACATCCTTAATCTGAGGCTTCTAAGATCTAAATACTGAAAAAACTGTCTTTAAAGCTGTCCAAATAAAGTCAAAAATTGAGATTTCATATTTTTACAGCAGGACATTTAAATATTGGCTTTCTGGAAAATGATCTTTACTTGTATTGTTATGATTTTTGGCATAAAAGCAAAAAAATGGTCCAACATTACAAGTAGGTTTTATTAGTTAATGTTAAGTAATGCATTTAGTAACATAAACTAATAATGAGCAATACATGTGCAGCATTTATTAATCAAATTAAAATATAAAAAAATATTAATATGAGTGACAACAATTTATTTCTTTTAACTATGGTAAAAATTATGAATAAATATTATAATAAATGTGTTCATTGATTGTTCATGTTAGTAAATACATAAACCAAAATTAACTAATAAAACCTTCTTGTAAAGTGGTACTGAAAATAAAAAAAATCAATAATTTTGACCCATACAGTGTATTTTTTTGCTATTGCCAAATATATACCATCTAACATACGGTTTTGTGGCCCAGAGTCACAAATTAGCCTCATTTTTAGGAAACGGAGCAAAGATGTAACAATAAAAGTCTGCAGATTCTGTCTGGCCCTTCTTCAGAGAAAGGTTTGCAGTGTTACAGTGTGTTTATTTCATAAGCCATTTCTCCCTTCATAATCAGCTGCACAGGACATTCATCAACCCTCCTAAGGGCACAAAGGAAAGTGTCTGGTCTGGGACGGGACAGTGGAATCATGACTGTGTCTCATTTGTTTGTGTTTTTCATGGGTGACAGTCAACGCACGTTGTGGTGATGCATTGTGTGCCAGAGGCTTTTGCCCTCAGACTTTCACTTACACTGAGGATGATAAATCCCTGATGCAATCGCCTTCATTCTAATAAAGCACAGCACAGAGATAAGCAAACGGAGTGCACAGGGGTGTCACCGATGAACTGAGAATACAGTGTAATGTCAAACATGGTTTCAGAAAGCTGTCAGCTGGAGTGGCAGTGTCAGACCCCTCAACAAATTAACACAAGCCCACTGGTCTGACCGCAACCACAAATAGCTATTCAAGAGTAAAACATTTCTCTTTCTTAAAGAGAAGTGTAAACAGTTCTGTTTCACTACGTCACTGTAAAAGTATTTTTTTAAATTACTTTTAAATTTGAGTAAACGCGTTGCCTTAAAAGCACAAGTTGTCTTTACTTAAATAAGTGAGTAAATTCATTCTACTTGAAACTGTTAAATTGATTCAACTTAATTTTTAGAATTATGGATGGACACATAACACACAAATTTTGGTAACACTTTATTTTGATGGTCCATTTGAGTATTAGTAGACTGTCTGCTTAATATCTGCTGATACTGCTCCTTCAACAGACATTTAACTGACTATAAGAAACTTTGCAAGTACATGTCAACTTACACTAACACTAACCCCAACACTAATCCCAACCTAACTTATAATCTAATGAGAATTAGTTGGCGTGTAGATGCAATATAACTTAAATTCATCAAACGGTCCATCAAAATAAAGTGTGATCCAAATTTTAAGGTAACGAGTTTACTCAAATTAAGTCAACTTCTATTTTTTACAGTGTAGGAATTATAGAAATTGGTACATGAATATGAATTTAGTAAATGTATTATACAGCTTTATGACCATAACCATTGTGGTCAAAACATCTCTTCATAATCTATGAAAAGTCAAGTGGTTTTCTTGTCTGAAGGAAAAAGAAAATACGAAACCTTAGTGTTAATTTGCTATTAAGCCAAATTAATTCTAAAATTAAGCCAAATTTTATCACTTCAAAAATTTGGGAAGAATTTAAATGTAGGTTCGCCTATTTAAATTATACATTTGCATTTATTTATTTATTGGTAACAATTTACAATAAGGTTCAGTTAGTTATTGTCAGTTAATGCTTATATTGACATGAACAAACAAGGAACAAAACATTAATTACAGTATCAGTACATCAGAAAACAACTGCCTATATCACACCACTTATTACACAGATACTTGCCACAGAAGTAAACAAAACACTGATATGAGCTGTTATAATTTACTAAATCTTTAATTAAACATAAAACTTTCAAAAAGAAAAAAGGCTAGATGCATCCTACACTAACCTAGCTTATTTGTATTATTATTAACAGCGTGTAGAGTTTCAAATCATTACTTCTAGTTAGTCTCTATAAAGCCTACTGAAAACTGAAAAGTTCTTATTTTGCATTTCTGAAAAACCAAAAACAAGCAAAAATCATTCACCTTTCATGATCACCAGTGATCTAGCCTGTGCAGATCGCTGTAGAACTACACATCTGCCACTATATGAAATACAACTCCCAGAAGTCTTTGCACTCACACACCAGTTCCCGATTCCCCCTGATTACACACACAGCTGAAAGCTCATGATGGACTCATAACTAGGACGATAAAAACACCTCATTTACACACATTTTTTGCTGAGTCTTGTAAACTGTGAGCAAAAAATGTTGTCTTGCCTTGTCATGTTTTGACCTTTGATTTGATTTACTGTTTACGTTGTTTTGCTGCCTGTCTTGACCATTTGCCTGTACTGTGACTATGCTTTTGGATTATTTGCATGCTCCTGTCTGTCCCTGTTTTGATCTTTTGCCTGCCGGACAAATCTTTTAATGAACTGCACTTGGATCCTTAACTGTGTCCTCAGGTGCTACATTACAGAATACTCAGCCAAACATGAATTCAGCAGCATTTAAGATTATGCGTCTCCGTCAGGGGGATTGTTCCATCAAGGCCAACTGAGTTGAGACAGGCTAGATCGCTGGCTATCATGACACCATCACAACGATCTACACAAGCATGGATGGAGGTCTATTAATTAACGGTGAGTGAAAACCCGGGGTGGTTTCTTCCACATTGCATAGACATGCGGCATAGGTGAAATGAGAACTTAATTGTCCGTAGTGTGCGAATGTGAGCATGTATGGGTGTTTTTCAGTACTGGGTTGCAGCTGGAAGGACATCTGCTGTGTAAAACATTTACTGAAATAGTTGGTAATTCATTCCACTGTAGTGACCACTGATAAATAAAAGACTAAGCCAAGGGAAAATAAAAAAATGAATGAATGAAAAACCCTTAAATAGACTTCATATTAGGTCATACAAATAAGAGTTAGACAAGATTAGCAAACATATTATCGATTACACCAGGAAGCATTTATGTAATAAAAGTTCACTGGCGCTACTAAAGCAACATAACAAAATGGGCTAATAATAATATATATATAGTATAATCAAAGTCCAGTCAGCTAAATAGACCTAAGCATTCATTCAGTTGTTAAAGCATGACGTGAGATGAAAAGACGTTTAAATGGAAGTGTGAAGAGCAGCAGCTAAGCTCCAAAACCCATAGAAAATACTATGTAAAAATGATCAACATTTAATGATAATAGCCCATTCAGCTGTTTCAGCACCACAGCAGATTGATGGCCTAATGCAGTTCAGTCCTACAAATTGAGGCCGCACCACTGTGTGATGTCACAGGGAACCTATAGATAGAAATATTCAGGGCTGTCCTGAAATAGATGACTAGTCATCAGTGGACCAGAACAGGCTTGGTCAACTAAGTTATCATTAGTCGGTTAGTCATGGGAAAAAAATAAATTGTAGTTTTGTAGTTTTTGTAGTAATGGTAGTTTTTGCATGAAATTTTTAACTCCATTTTTATTGTCCTGCTTATTTATGTTGTTCAGAAGTGGATAGGTTTATGGTTAGGTGTGGGGAAGGTGCTCCAAATTATTTCTGAAACATTTTATGAAATGATTCGTCATAAAACTGAGCATCAATATGTGATGAGTTGGGAATGAGAATGTGTTGCACAGTCCTGTAGTTAACCCTTGTTTTTGTTGTCAAGCACACATGGATGACTAAAGACTTCACAAACACTGTAAAAAAAAAACCTAATTTTACAGAAAATATCTCTAAATTTTTTACAGTATTTTTTTGTCATTTCAAATTAAATTCAAAACTTAGTAAAACGACAAACAATCTTTCTAAATTAACAGTTTGACTGTCATTTTAGGTACTTTATCATTAAAAACAAATTACTGATGTTTTTGTTTTTTATACAGGGAAATTACAGTTCCCCTTCGGATGGGGAACTCCAATGCTATGTGGAAACTTCCACTATGGGGATTTCGTCAGAATCCAATCATCTGAAAGAGTATAAAAACGGGCCAATGAAATGCCAATGAGTTGGCAGCGTCAGCGTGCACAGCTGGCGTCAATGACAATCAGTCATGCTATAAAGACGCAGCCAGTGCCATGCTCGACATCCTTTCGCTTTCAGAGCCTTTCACGAAGCTTCTGAGAGAGTCTTTGAGGGTATCTCCAACCTGTGTCTACAGAGAGAGATCGAGAAGCAGCTTCTCCCGGTCCAGAGCGCGTATACGCAGTGGCAGATGGTCGAGCTGGGTATTTCTCCCTTGCCTGGCGTCCTTTGGGTCCGGTCCTCCAAGAGCGGTTTGTATATAGGAAAAAAGCTTTCCTAAAAGAGCAACACGGTCGTGCAGCGCGTCTTTTTCAAGACGTCACTCCGACCGTGCGTTTCTGGATGCGGTGGTTTCCTATCCCCGGATGATGGGCACGAGCACAGCGTTTCATGTCTGGGGGTCCAGCATGTTAATGCGGTGCTCGCGGGCAGTGCATGCCATCACTGATGTCATGTCTGTTGCGCAGTTAAGATCGCGGCTCGCTCTTGCAAAAGAGCCACCCACCCCAGTTGTCCCCCGCACTGCGGTTGGCACTCGGGCAGATCTGAGGGTTTCAGTGAGAGTAAATCCGCCGCCCCCGGGCCGTGGACCTCTCGCTCCTCCACGCGCTCCATCCAAGCTTCAGGTGAAGAGAAGCGCTCCGTCCTTGGATGGTCGCTCTCTCACCTGATGACACCGGGGGTCAGATGTCCATCGCTGCATCGGAGGATGGGCTGTCATTGTCTGATGAGGATGCGAGCCCGCTCGCTCCCTCCCTCCGGGGAGGAGAGCGCGGCGTTAGCATCTAAAAAGCAGACGTGATGGCCGTGCTTTCTCGGGCTGCTTCGGCCGTGGGTCTGGTGATGGTTTATCCCCCAGCCCCGCGGCCGGACCGACTAGATGGGTGTATGTGGAGGATATAAGGAGGCAAGACCTTCAAAGCCTCCCATCCCCTTCTTCCCGGAAGTGCACAGTAAACTCACGCTGTCCTGAGGGCACTTTTTTCTGCCCGATCTGCGTGCGCTTCCATCCTCACCATCCTTGGAGGTTGGGCTGTCAAGGTCTGACGAGGATTCGAACCCGCTCGCTCCCTCCGGGACTTTGAGCGCGGCGTCGAATCCAGAAGCAGACTTTGCGGCTGTGCTTCCCCAGGCTGCTTCGGCCGTGGCTCTGGAGATGGTTTATCCCCCAGCTCCGCGGCCGGACCGATTAGAGGGGTGTGATGTGGAGGATGAAGGCGAGACCTTCTAAGCCTCCCCATCCCTTTCTTCCTGGATGGGCACAGTAGGCTCACGCAGTGTGCTGCGTGCGCCTTCCCCCTCACCATGCAGCGCAGGCGCTGGCCCGGCTGCGCGAGGATGGTTCTGACCCAGGACTGAGCATGCGCTCCGCACCGCAACCGACTATGCTCTTACAAAAAAAAAAAAAAAAAAAAAGTCGGCTGTGTGTGCCCTGGGAAGGACGATGATCACATCCGTGATCCAGGAATGCCACCTCAGGTTAAACCTGGTGATGTGCGTGACGTTGACAAAGTTCGCTTTCTTAACTCACCCATATCCCAGGCTGGCCTGTTCGGCGACACTGGCGGTGAATTCGCCCAGGAATTCACGCCGGTGATAGAGCAGTCGGAGGCGATGGGCGAGGTCTCTATCGGCGGGATTGTATGACCGCTCCCCCCCGCCGAGCCATCCACATCCACTGCTTTTTCGTCGAGGACGCCCGCCCGCAGCTTTGCTTCGCCGCCCCCGCCTGCGCCTCCGGCCACGCGGCTGCGCCGAGCATCGCACCGGCAACCAGCGTCCCCCGCCCAGGGCGCCGCTAAGTTCGGTAAAACGGACCGCGAAGCGTCCCTGAGGCGGGCCATCTGGGGAGGAGGGAATTTGCTCTTTCCCCGCTGGAGGGCGGGGCACGTTATTTAAAGGCGTAAAAAAAAAAAAAAAAAAAAACGCCATCAAAATCCTCAGTGAAAGAGCACTTTTCCCCTCCTCCGGATGTGACAGCCCGAACACTGCCAGTCTGGGACGCTATGCCTTCCAGCTCGCAGGATCGGTGCATTTCGCCAATGGCTCATGGAGCACGAGAGAACGGTCTCCTTTCTCTCCACTCCCAGCCCCTCTCCTGGAGTTTGAGTGCGAGACGAGAACATCTCCTCTCCTGCTCTCCTGTGGGACCCCAGCGCTCCCCGGATGAGCCCACTCACTCCACGCTGCCCCGCCGCTGGCACGTCAGCGATCGTGCGGGTGGGACCATTTGCGGGGGCTCTGCCTGCCTGGTTAGCGCGGGCCAGCCCATCGCAATGGCTCATCCATACGACCAGACTCGGCTATGCGATTCAGTTCGCTAAACGGCCTCCCAGGTTCACGGGCGACCAGGGTCAGTCCTGCGTCCGCCCCTGTCTTGCGAGAGGAGATTGCTGTCCTCCTGGCGAAGGATGCAATCGAGCCGGCCCTCCAGCCGAGATGGAGCGCGGGTTTTACAGCCCGCACTTCATGGTGCCCAAAAAAAAAAAAAAAAAAAAAAAGCGGTGGGCTATGGCTAATCCTATATCTGCACATTTTGAACCGCTGCCTTCACAGGCTGCGCTTCGGAATGCTTACGCAGATGCGCATCACGCGATGCGTTCGTCCTCAGGATTGGTTTGCAGCAATGGATCTGAAGGACGCGTATTTTCATATCTCCACACTTCCACGCCACCGGCAGTTTCTGCGGTTTGCGTTTGAAGGTCGAGCGTGGCAATACAAGGTCCTCCCCTTCGGGCTCTCTCTGTCTCCGCGAGTTTTCACCAAGCTCGCGGGGGGTGCCCTCGCGCCCCTTCGGCTCGCCGGCATCCGCACGCTCAATTATTTCGATGACTGGCTGATTTTTAGCCCACTCTCGGGAGCAATTGATTATGCACAGAGACAAGGTGCTCCGGCACCTCCGCCCGTTGGGGTCTCAGGTCAACCGAGAAAAGAGCAAGCTCGCCCCCGTGCAGAGCATCTCCTTTCTCGGGTTGGAGCTGGACTCGATCACTATGGAGGCGCGCCTCTCACGAGAGCGCGCCGAGGTAATGCTGAACTGTCTGAGAGTTCGACAGGAAAAAAAGTGGTCCCCCTGAAATTATTTCAGAGGCTCCTGGGGCATATGGCATCCGTAGCCGCGGCCACGCCGCTCGGATTGCTCCATATGAGACCACTACAGCATTGGCTTCACGATCGGGTCCCCAGACGCGCATGGCACGCGGGCCCACACCGAGTGACTGTCACTGCGCTGTGTCACCGCACCCGCACCCCCTGGAAGGGACCCCTCCTTCCTACAGGCCAGTGTGCCCCTAGGTCAGGAGTCCAGGCAGGCTGTCGTTTCGGCAGATGCCTCCAGTATGGGGTGGGGGGGCCGTGTGTAGCGGGCATGCTGCTGCGGACCTGTGGAGGGGAACCCAGCTGCATTGGCATATCAACTGCCTAGAGCTGTTGGCAGTGTTTCTCGCTCTGCGCCGCTTTTTACCGGTGCTGAGGGGGCAACACGTGCTGGTCAGGACGGACAGCATGGCCGCGGTAGCGTATTCCATCCGGATGGGGGGTATACGCTCCCGCTGCATGTCTCAGCTCGCTCGCCGTCTGCTCCTCTGGAGTCATACGCGGCTGAAGTCGCTGCTTGCTATTCACACCCCGGATGGGCTCAACCGTGCGGCCAACAGGCTCTCACGGCAGCTCCTTCCCCGGGAGAATGGCGACTCCACCCCGAGTCATGCGTAAGTATGCACTCCCCCCAGTGAGCCTACTCGCGCAGTTTCTGTGCAAGGTCAGGGAGGACGAGGGGCAGGTCTTGCTAGTTGCGCCCCTGGCCCAACCGGACCTGGATATCTGAACTCTCCCTCCTCGCGACGCCCCCCCTGGCGAGTCCCTTTGAGAGAGGACCTACTCTCTCAGGGACAGGGCACCATCTGGCACCCTCCCTTAGTTCTGTGGAACCTCCACGTGGGGTCCATAAGACGCGACGAGGAAGACTTAGGTAACCTACCGGTGGCGGTGGTTAATACCATCACTCAGGCTAGTGCACCCTCTACGAGGCATGCCTACGCCCTGGAGTGGAGTCTATTCACTGAGTGGTGCGCTTCTCGCCGAGAAGACCCCCGATCTTGCCAGATCAGTGTTGTGCTTTCTTTCCTTCAGGACAGGTGGAGCGAAGGCTGTCGCGCTCCACACTGAGGGTTTACGTGGCCACCATCTCCGCTCATCATGGTGCGTGGATGGCGGCACCGTGGGGAGGCATAACCTCATCATCCAGTTCCTCAGAGGTGCGAGGCGGATGTTTTCCCCCGCCCCCCCTCTCATACCCTCTTGAGATCTCGCGGTAGTGCTACGAGCCTACGTGGGGATCCCTTCGAACCACTCGACTCAGTATCCTTGAGATTTCTGTCCTTGAAGACAGCTCTGCTGGTCGTGTTGGCATCGGTTAAGAGGGTTAGGTACCTGGAGGCATTTTCGGTCAGTGACTCGTGCCTAGAATTCGGGCCGGCCTACTCTCACGTTGTCCTGAGACCCCGGCCCGGCTATGTGCCCAAGGTTCCTACCACGCAGTTTAAGAATCAGGTAGTGAGCCTGCAAGCGCTGCCCGCGGAGGAGGCAGACCCAGCCCTTTCATTGTTGTGTCCTGTTCGCGCTTTGCGAATATATGTGGACCACACTCAGAGCCTTAGATCCTCTGACCAGCTCTTTGTCCATTACAGTGGTCGGCAGATGGGAAGTGCCGTATCTAAACAGAGGTTGGCCCACTGGATAGTGGATGCCATCTCCCTCGCCTTTGGGCCAGGGTGAGCCGTGTCCCCCGGGGGTGAGAGCGCACTCCACTGCGGAGCATCGCATCCTCCTGGGCGTTAGCACGCGGCGCCTCTCTGACAGACATTTGTAGAGCTACGGGTTGGGTGACACCCAATACATTTGCAAGGTTACAATCTGCGAGTGGAGCCGGTTTCCTCAAGGGTATTAGGCAACCCTTGGTGATTGAGGAAACGATTCGGTTGAGGTGTCGAAACACGCTTGCTGCGCCACTCTCCCTAACCCGGAGATACGTGCGCTTTTTCAGCTTTGTCAGTTTAGTTCCCCATTTCTTTGGCGAACCCTGCAGAGTTCCTCCGAGGCCCCCAGCACCTGACTCAGCGGAGGAGTCAGGTGTTGGCCCGTTACGTTGTCGGCATGCCCGCTGGTCAGCCCGCGTTCTGGGTATAGGTGCCTGCTATGTGTGATCCCCGCTGGCGATCCCATACGTTCACTCAGCCACGGTATAGTCCCCCCTTCTAGGGCAGGCTCGTGTCTTCCCTCCCCGCTAACCATCCTTATGCAAGGACTCCCCATCTCTGGGCTAGTCCATAGGTTGTCACCAGGTCTCCCCTCTGGGTAACAGGTGAGCTCCGCAGCGTCCTCCCTATCGGGACTGAACGCTTTCCCAACGTACTGTCGTATCAAAACCTATTTTACTGGGTTATTGCGACTCCCCGAAAAACATAACTGTTCTGAACAGGTAAGTGAGGGCCAGGGGACACGTTGGAAGACTGTGTCTCGGGGCGTGGTAGGTGCGCTCGCTCTACTGCGTGGCACACCCTTCGCCAGGGACGCAGTAAGGTTCTTTCGTTGTGGCGTTTTCCATAGATTTCCCCATAGTGGAAGTTTCCACATAGCATTGGAGTTCCCCATCCGAAGGGGAACGCTACGGTTACTAAAGTAACCCTTCGTTCCCCGAGGGGGGGAACGGAAATGCTATGTTCCTTCGCCACAACGATTGTCCCTTAGCTGTTGAGCGTGAAAGTCTCTTCAGCTAGAAAAGGATGTCGAGCATGGCACTGGCTGCGTCTTTATAGCATGACTGATTGTCATTGACGCCAGCTGTGCACGCTGACGCTGCCAACTCATTGGCATTTCATTGGCCCGTTTTTATACTCTTTCAGATGATTGGATTCTGACGAAATCCCCATAGTGGAAGTTTCCACATAGCATTTCCGTTCCCCCCCTCGGGGAACGAAGGGTTACTTTAGTAACCGTAGCGTTTTATTTATACAGTATTTTTTCTGTTATTTTAAATTATATTCAAAAGTCCGTAAAAATTACAAACAATATTTGTAAATTAACAGCTTGACTGTTATTTTATGTACTATAAAATTAATGACAAATTACAGGAATTTTCATGTTTTATACAATATAATTGCCGTATTATTTAGTGTTTTTTCCAGTTTTTTTGAAGTACATTTAAAATTACGTAAAATTAAAGTAATAAATTGTAATTACTTGCTAAAAAAAAATGTAAAATCTTAAAAAAAAGGTCAAATGACTGGCAGCTACGGCTGCCAAACAAAAACCATAAAATTACGGTAAAATTTCTTTGTTGAAATAAAGTGCAAAAAAATAATAAATCTACAGATATTTTCATTAAAATGTTTACAGAAAAACACTGCTATTTTACAGACTTTTCCTAGATTATTACGATCAAATCCGTTCAATAAATAAAATAGATAAATTTCGCTCACATGCACCTGTTTCGGATTCTGCTAAGTGCACACACACAGTCGGAGGATCGTTATGAACTGATTACATGGACTTTAAAAGTAGCACAGACGCACGCACCAATTGCTAAGTCTTGTTATGCTGTTACTGTGAACATTATGATGCGTTTCTTTCTTTTGCTGTGCTTTGTTTGTTAATTGTTTATGTGGTTTGATGCAGGGACTGACCATTTGGCTGTTATTTGACCATGACTCTGGATTCCCTGCATACATCTGTTTGCCCCTGTGTTGACTGTTGCTTGCCTGACCATCTCTGTGTAATAAACCTGCATTTGGATCTGCACTACTTTGTCAGCATCCCCTTCACATTACAGTTCCATTTCATTTAAGATTTGTAACTGAATTATTCCATATAACTTGAACATCTACATGTTTTACATAAAAACTATTCAATAAAATGCAACAACTGTAATCTTAAAGTTGTGAGAATTTTAATCAGTTGTATCTCGTTTGTTGTTTTTCCAGACATTTTTGATCCAAAATAAAACTGTTAAATTTTGACCATGAGCATGTCTTGGCATTTTATTAAAGGTGTTTAATTGTTATGGTTGAGAGATAAAATTCTTTTAAATAACATTTTTTCTCTTGAAATTTTAGTGCAGTCACTTTATTGATGGTGTTCGATCATAATAATCTAGGAAAAGTTTGTGAAATAACAGTGTTTCTCTGTAAAACTCTTAGTGTGTAACTTTTTTGAACGGATTTGATCGTAATAATCTAGGAAAAGTCTGTAAAATAACAGTGTTTTTCTGTAAACATTTTAATGAAAATATCTGTAGATTTATTTTTTTGCACTTTATTTCAATAAAGAAATTTTACCGTAATATTATGGTTTTTGTTTGGCAGCCGTAGCTGCCAGTCATTTGACCTTTTATTAAGATTTTTTTTTAACAGTGTAGTCAACCCAGGCTCATTCTGATTACGTATCTCTAAATACATTTCTGAAGAAAGCAGAATATATCCCAGGAGCTACGTTTTTTGCAGTTTTTGTTCTTGCGTAAATCCACCAGAGGCCGCTGTTGACTGACTGACTCACTGACTCACCGACCGACTGAACCCCCCACCCTCCCCTTTCCATGAACCTAACCAATAGTATTTTAAAAACAACCTATTGACCCTCCCAGCCCCTTCCCTAAACCCAACCGCAGTGTTTTAAAAAGCAATCCAGAAAAAGAAAATCCCCCTGATTTTTACTAAGTTTTCAGATTTTACCACATTCTCACTTTGTTATTTACTTCTTTATTTTATTCTTTTGGCTTCTGTTTTTGTCTCACCTGCTTTCTGGAACCGTTCTTCACTAGACTCTAACCTTGTTGTCGCAGTCGCCTCCGCTCTGCGTCGCAAGTTTGCCGACATACAGTACGTGTTAAGCTACAAGAGAAACTGGTAACACCGGAAAAGCTGTCCATATGGAGGTAATTGGTCAGCTGTAAGCAAGAAAAAGAACGGAATCATACCGCCCCTTAGCATACATTTTAAAGATAAAATGCAGCCATACGTAGCTCTGGCTACATAATTTGTGATCGCCAGAAATGTTTATAATGCTATGTGTTCAGAATAAGCCTATGTTGAACATAGTGCATATTGCACAAAATTACTGTGTGAACAAAACTGGAACTCATTTTTAAAAGTTCCCCCCAAAAAATCCATTGTAATGTAAGCATGCATAAAATGTCATGAAAATATATCCTTATTCTAAGATCTCTTCAGAGACCTATTGCATGCTGCAGTGGTACAAAATGCAATGACTTTGTATCAACAGGTATTCCAGGAAACTAAGTTACGCACAAAATTCAGGGAAATTAATTTACACTCATTGCTGGCATCACGCAGAAGAGATTACAACTGACTTCCCAAGCAGTAATACAGGGCTGGATGTTTAGAGGTTGTATCCTTCAATTGAAAGCTTAAAAGTTCAAATCATAGTAAATAAACACAAATATATAAATATATATTATGAGAAACTTGCTAGCAATTCATCAAAATGTAAAATGGTGACTTACAAAGTAACTTGAGATTGCATAGGAAATGCAGATCTTAAGAATATCATTGGAAATCACACCCAGCCACAATTTAATAATTAACACCCTTTCATTTCGTTTTCTTGTCCACCATGCATCAGATTTTTAATTGGTTCAGTCTAGCATTGGTGTGACCTTGCCAGTTAGACAATGGCTGAAAGGGACAGTGTCTTACAAGACAAAGCAATACACTTGAGCTTTAATGCCTTTGTTGCAGCGCACTGTTTTGAATGCAAGCAGGAGCTCTAACAGGACTCTACACCCTCAGGCAATTTTTTTTTTAGTGCTTTAAAAATGTACGGCCATATGCAAACCCTGCATTTATCATGCTGGATAGTCTTGATTAAAAGCCATATGCTTCTGGAGTCCACATTAAGTGGTTATCAGCAAACGAAAGCAACGTGGTTCCTGACCCGACTCATTATTCCTCGGTGTATGTAATCAACGAGGATAAATTTCTGGCGCAGCTGGAAAAGGTGTTCGAATAAAGAGCGTTTTGGTTCCTCTTCCTGACATGGATATCACTCTCCGGCTGCTGTTTGGAATGCACAGGGGAAAAACAGTCCCTCTAAAGCTTATTTATAGTCCAGCACTTTAGCAAGCACATTGATCTTTTTTAAAGCATTTCCTCTGTGGTCGGCTCTGGCTGTGTTCTTTGAATTTTAAGCTGTGGATGGATTTGAGATGTCTGCTGATGCTCGAATCATCTCTCCCTGAGAAAATAGGAGGATCTGAACCAAGGGTGTCCAATCCTGCTGCTGGAGGGCCAATATCCTGCAGATTTCAGTTCTAAGCAGCTCCAATAGTTCAAAGTAACTTTTTTGAAAACAAGATTAAAGACATTTTTTTACATTTATTTATTTATTTATTCATTAATTATTTTTTCTTGTTTTTTAGGGCTTCAAATGTGCAGTCCTGAAACCCTACTGAAAATGTAAGAGAACTTTCCTCAACTTTCAGTGATCTCCATGCTGCCCTAAATGTGATCTGGCAGACCAAAGCATAAGTCTTAGAGACTTGAAAATGAGTGGTAGTATCCAACATATGCAATACATCATTATAATCAGCTTGTTTCGGTGCTGTTCAAAACCACAAAATCACTCATCCCTCCTAAAATGCTTGTCACAGATGTGTATTATACAATATAAAATAAATTAGAAATGTAGTGTCTTATATCATGGGAATCATGGGCTCAATAAGGACAAAACACATGCCATGGATTAGATTCCCACACATTTTGAAAAATGTTTTGTGAACTAATTCTAGATTTTTCACAACCCAGACTAATTCTGAAAACGTACCCCTATATACATTTCAGGAGGTCACGAAATACATCCCAGAACCTATGTTTTTTTTTGCAGTTTTTGTGCAACCGCTATCTATGCATTTGAGATCTCCAATTTTTCTTGCGAGTACCAATCATGGCTGCTCTTCTTGCATAAATCCACCAGTGGTCACTGTCGACTGACTGACTTACTGACTGATCAACTGACCCACCCTCCTCCTTCCCTAAACGCAACCAATAGTGTTTTCAAAAGCATGATTGACCAAAGCAAAAGAAAAGCCCTTTTGGCAGTCTGATTTTACAACGTTTTCCGATTTTACCATGTTCTCACCCTGTTATTTACTTGTTTATTTTATCTTTTGGATTCTGATTTGTCTTACCAGCTTTCTGGAACCATTCTTTTCCTGACTCAAACCCTGTCATCGTCGTCAACTCTCAACGTCTCAACTACCCGACAAACTGGTAACAGCAGGAAAGCTGGTTATATGGAGGTAAGCGGTCAGCTGGTAAGCGAAGAAAGAATGGTGTCATACCGCCCTGTAGCGTTCGTTTTAAAGATGAAATGCAGCCATATGTAGCTTTGGTTATATAATTCACAATCTTCAGAAATGTACATAGGGCTACGTTTCCTGAATGAGCCTATGTTGTAAAAAATACATGTACAAAATAAGTTTATTGTACAAAATGATTCATTTAAATGAAAGTCCAAAGTAATTAAGGCCAGTTAATATAAAGTGGGACCACCATTAGTCATATTAGTATTGAAATTTGACTTTGTCCTACAGTAGGTGTAGTAGGACAATGGTATAAAAAACATGGCCTAGATTAGCTAATTATGTTTAAGCACCTATTAGACAAGTTTAAATGAGCTAGATTCGAATTAAACTGGCAGACCTGTTTGACATCTGTGAGAAGTTTGAAAGAAATCAAACAAGGAGACACCATCTTGTTTTTCAAGCATGTTAAAAGAATACAAAATCAAACAAAAAGTGCTCAGGGGTGGCTTAAATAATGTGTCGGTGCTCTTTGGGTAAGGGATTCATCACAACAAACATCAAAAATCAGTCCAAGGCACTCGAAAGATGTGGACAAAATACTAAAAAGCCGCATATTAAAAAGACTAAAAATATTCAAAAGATGCACCTGATCACTGTTACCCTGATAAAGGCAGCTCTCTGCTGAAACAAGTAGGTTTTTAAGGATTAGCCATGTGAATACAGGCTTTATATATATATATATATATATATATATATATATATATATATATATATATATATATATATATATATATATATATATATATATATATATATATATATATATAATTATTCTTATTATTTATTTATTTTTTTATTTATTTTTTTCATTTTCGAGTGCCTTGGACTGATTTTTGCTGTATGTTAAAAAAAAAATTTCACTCAAAAATAAAAATGTACTCACTATTTACTTAACCTCAAGTGGTTACAAACCTTTATGAGTTTCCTTTTTCAGCTGAAGAATATATATTTGAAACATGTTAGAATCCTTTAACCATTGACTTCCATATTATGAGAAACAAATACTTATTTTGTGTTCAACAGTGTTTTTAATTGTGACAATTGCACAATGAGAAGATTTTCTATTTTAAAGTTGATAGCTTTGACGATGTTTAGTAAATTCCACATCTTTTCATAAATTTCCCTAACACTGAATGACGGAACTTCTGTTTCTAACCAACTATGTCTCTTGATCCATTGCTGTCAGTAAATTAATTCACTAAATATTAGAGAAAAACATACTTATAAAATATTTTTCAGCCTCAACAAAACCAGCATTGTACTGTACAAATATCTGCACTACCTAGATCAATAGTTTGAGGCTGGAAAAGGTCTAGACACAGTTTAGCCATGAACTGAAAAATGAATTCAATGCTCTTTACACTGTATAGCATTCTGTTCAACCTACATCCCTGTTCAGAGTGTGCAGGGGTTTGGGGACAAAAGACAAAAAAAAACAACAAACTAAAAACCTGTGTAGCCCTGAATTGACCCGTGGAGAGCCTGCATGCTGTGGAGAAGATAGAAGGATGTTTGATAGCTTGATTAAATGTTAAAAAGCGAGATAGTGGATGTGTTGACTGCAGAGCCTCACTCTAATCCAGTTATGCTTAAATCCTGTGAGAGATTCTGGGTAAGACTCAAAACAATTACCCCTGCCAGCAGCCTGTGTCAACTCTGATACTGTTATTGTCTGAGCGAGAGACTCTGAGCGAAGATCACCTACACACACATATATTCCCTGACAAGGCATGCAGACAAATGTAAACTCATTAATGAACCTACTTGCCAGCTGTACACTCAGGCACAGCAAAACTTCAAAGTAATGCCTGCCAAAAACGAAAGAAAAAAACTGCATATTTTAGGGCTAAATCAATTTAGATTCAGGCAATGTTTGTTTAGAACTTTTTACTTGCTTGTGTGTTTTTCTTTAAAGAAGCACTAAACACTATTTATAACTCCACACTACATATACTATTGCTGACTTTTTAGACACAGAGGCCATGTGTTGTTGTGTTTTTTTCCTGCGCCAAATGCATTTGTACTCATTTGTGAACCCATGGACATGCTGGTCTAAAGATTTAGATTAGATTCAACTTTATTGTCATTACACATGTACAAGTACAAGGCAATGAAATGCAGTTTAGGTCTAACCAGCAGTGCAATAGCAGCAAGTGCAGGATACAGGTATAAGTTATAAAGTGCAGTTATAGAAAAACTATGGTAATATTTACAGATGGATGTACTATGAACATTATATACAGGTTGTATTAGCTATGAAAGGGAGATGTGTTAAGGCACATTGTTGTGAATTTGATAAATAACTGAAATAGACTGTGCCATTGATTAACTAAAAGCTGGTCTAAAGTCACAGAATTATGGGTAACACTTTACAATAATGCTACATGAATAATGATGTGTTAATATGTAAACTAAGCATTACTTTATTATGAATTAATGATAGGTTGATGCATGCACCAATCAAGAACTAACTTTAACTACAAAATGAGTCACAAGAGTTGTGAGGTGTAAATAATGGCTACCTTAATTACTTGTTAGTACATGTTGTTAATTAATGCATTAGATAACATTTACAGTAAGTTAAAGCTAAATGTAACCAACATGCACTCATGAGCTGTTAATGTAGATTTATGTCATGACTTTACTTGGAGGGGCACATCACCATTAACATCCTTAACTACTCATGAACTCCTGTGTTGAAACTGTTTATGTTGATGTTGACTGAACACTTTTCTATTGTTACTTAATGTAAACACACTATCTGAATGTGCATAACGAGTTTATGAGTAGTTAAGAATGGGTTAATGGTGATGTACCCCTCCAAGTAAAGTCATGATATAATTAGACATTAACATATCATCAGTTCATGATGGTTAAATTAGGCATAAACTAATGTGATAATTAATGCATTAATTAACAAACAATCATGTAATAACAAGTAATTAAGGCAGCTGTTATTCACACATTAACTCATGTGACTCATTGTAGTAGTTAAAGTTAGTTCTTTAGTAGCTCATACATAAACTCATCATTAGTTTATTATATAGTAATGTTTAGTGTACATATTAACGCATTATTATTCTTGTACTGTTATTGTAAAGTGTTACTTGATTATGTTGTTGTTATTTAAAGAGTGATATTTTCATGTACATGTTGCTTATTACACACACAGGGATGAGCAGCAGTAAACTGCTATAGCCTTTCACACGTTCTTTAGCTCGGGGGGCTGGAATTCAGATGATCATGTAGATGGTCTGCTTTCTTTAACCACCTGCATGAGTGGATCAGGTTCCTCACTATTGAAGAGTTAAGTTATTCTGCTTACAAGTCTGCCCTGTAAATAGCAAATACTTGGATTAATTCAAGACACCCAAAAGTCATTAAGAGAATACGGCCAACACTTATATACTATTCACTGGGCACGCCACCCGTTTTTCATGTTCTTAAAGTCAGCAGGAACTCAAAATTGAATCAAATACCATACCCCCCCCCCCCCCCCCCCCCAAAATCATGAACCGGTGAACATTTTTTCTCATTTCATGACCGTTTCAATTGGTCACGATGTGGGAAAAATACAATCTCTGATACAAAATTTATGATTCATGCCAACTTTAAAGTTAAAATAGAAAAAAAGTGCACTTTAGATTATGCGTTAGATCATTAAAATAGAGCAAGATCAAAGTGTTTTTTAGACATTAATTATCATTTATGTCTGTTATTTTATGTATATTTCCTTTATATATTCATTCATTCATTCATTCATTCATTCATTCATTTCCCCTCGACTTAGTGCCATTTTTAACTAACAACTATTTCAACATATGTTTTACATGGCGGATACCCTTCCAGCCACAACCTAGTACTGGGAAACACTCGCACTTATAGACTACGGCCAATTTTGTTTACCCAAATCACCTTTACCGCATGTCCTTGGACTTTTGTGCAAACCAAAGCACCCAGAGAAAACCCATGCGAATATAGGGGGAACATGTAAACTCCACACAGAAATGCCAACTGGCCCAGCTGGGACTCGAACCTTCTTGCTGTGAGTCCACAGTGCTAACCACTGAGCCACCGTGCCATCCTTTGTTTCCTTTATATATTCTTTTAATTTTGGCTTATCAAGACAGCAGGAAATATAGGCTGTAGGCGTGAGCTCATATAAATCTAAAAATCTGTTTTAAAACATTGGTGTATTTAGTAAGCTCAACAAATCAAACACAAAGTCCATTTCGCTACAGAGCTATTCTTGAAGCTTCACATAAGTATTGTTCTTTTTTACAGAAGTTCTTTTTTTCTGAGTATTACAGAAATCTACTGCAGCAAATCACTGCATCGCAACTGAACAAAGGCTCAGAGCCTAAAGCACATTAATGATTTACAGCCCAGGCCTCTGCGAGGCAACAGAGGAGCAGTGCAAATGGAAGTCTAGTGGAACGGAGAGCCAGTGAACCTGCACACTGTTTACATATTAATAATTGATGTCAAATTACAGGGAAATTATGACAGCAGCATACCGCTTTCTCAAGTTACAACAGCTGCTGGAGAGATTTTAGTAACAATGGGTGTTTGTTTTCTTTTCTGCCAGTTTTCGCACATATTTTCACTTAAATAAATCAAATGTTTAACAATGATAAATAATGCAAAATATGAACTAAGAAATGCCAGATAAAGCTGCTAGGTAATGACTGTATGATCATATTTGCTTTTGGTAAGCAGATTTTGATTATAGACAAAAGGGTTATCCAGTTATTTTATTATTTATTTATTTATTTATCTATTTATTTCTTCATACATTCATATTCTTTTTGGCTTAGTCCCTTTATTAATCTTCGGTCACCACAGCGGAATGAACCACCAACTTATCCAGCACATGTTTTACGCAGCGGTTGTTCTTCCAGCTGCAACCCATCACTGGGAAACATCCATACACACTCATTCACACGCATACCCTATGAACAATTTAGCTCACCCAATTCACCTATACCACATGTCTTTAGACTTGTGGGGGAAACCGGAGCACCCAGAGGAAACCCATGCAAACACGGGGAGAACATGCAAACACACAGAAACGCCAACTGACCCAACCGAGGCTCGAACCAGCGATCTTCTTGCTTTCAGGCGAACGTGCTACCCGCTGTGCCACCACATCGCCTTATTTATTTATTTATTTACATTTTATTTTATTTTATTAATTTTCTTCAATATATCTTCCTTTGTGTTCAACAGAAGAAAGAAAATTAAACAGGTTTGGAATAAATGGAGAATAAGAAGATGATGACAGAATTTTCATTTTTGGGTGAACTATCCCTTTTAGAGTTGCCAAACCCCATCGTTGAAGAAAAAAAGCTGTCACGTTTAGAACTAACATTAAGAACTTATCTGGAGAACCTAGCATTATAATGGATTTTTAAGACTTAGGCTCTTGACAATTGTACATAACATTCTTAAATAATTTATTGTATTGATTATTTTCTGGTATCTTTTAATGTTTGGATGTTACTTTTACGTTTTCATGCCCCTAAACATGACCCTGAATGTGTTCTTTATACATATATATATCAGTCATGTTTCATCTTGGACAGTACTTGACCATTAAAGCTACAAAGGAGTCTATGCTTGAAACTCATCCCATGAACCTATGAACTTTTCCCCTTATTCAGTCTTGCTTTGCTCGTGTTCTTATTTCAGAGACTAGGAATTACACGGAAATGTCAGAGGTTGCATTTATCATCACTCTTACATTTTTTAATCAGAAAGTGTGACAGACCAGCACCAGAAAAGGGCAAGGTTTTAACAAAAACAGTGTGAAGACACAATAGGTGTGAGACCCATGACTGGAACAGAGTTGTGTGATTTATGTTTAAACTAATACATTTCCACAGTGCGAAATTGGCATTTCCATCTTCAAAGCGTATAACCATAAATATATGCCTGCATAAATATCTTACTTTTTAATCATAGTTAAATAATTTTTAACACTTTATTTATTATTAATAATATTTTATAATATTGGTATATTTTTTTTAAATGTTGTTTTATTTAAAGATGAACACTGAATTACCTCAAGTACTTACTTGATTATCTAAAATAATTTTTTTTTTAGTTAATTCATTGGTTTGCAGTCATAAAATGTATCACATTGCATTATCTTTTGCCTCACAAAAGAAATAAAATAAAATTAAGAGCTTTGATCATAAAGCTAAATGGTATTTATGAACTGCATTATGATTTATTTATATATATATATATATATATATATATATATATATATATATATATATATATATATATATATATATACAAATAAATCAAATTTTTGCTCAGTTTTGTCATTTTCCCCCTGTGTATGAGCACATTCTCAGTATATGGGGAAAAAAGGCGCTAATGCTCTAAATATTTTTGACAAAATGGGTTCAGGGACCAGGTAAATATTAACATAAATGCCCAATGCTATTTCTGCTCTTTCCCCTAGTTATTTGAAACACAGTTTTCTTGTTGAAGTGTGAACTGTGAAAGCAAAGGCTTGGCAAATAATAGAGTGATCCAGCAATGACAAGCTTGGAAGAATAATTCACAGTTGTTTCCCTCGAGATTCTTCTATGCAGTTTTATAATGTAGGGTTTCCATGAAAGATTAAAATATGCACTATGGGAAGTACACTACAGTACACAATTATTAAATTTAACTAATGTAACTACAAATATTATTTCAGATGTCAGGCTTAACAGATTGGAACACTTTGTTTGTTTAAAATACTTATTTAAAATGAGTTAAAACAACAGTTATAATTTTTTTGGGGTACATCTTAATTGTTTTAGGTTAAATCTACTTAAATTTGTGAAAACTATTAAGTTAACTAAATTGATTTGTGTTGAGACAACATGTAGGAATTGCGTGGAACCCAGCATTTTACAAAGTATCACACAAGTAGAGTTATGATCAACACAGGCTCATTCTGAAAACGTAGTGCTATTTACATTTCTGGAGAGCGCCATATACGTCCTAGGAGGTACTTTTTTTTTTTTTTTTTTTTTTTTTTTTTTTGCAATTTTTGTTTTTTCGCAAATCCACCAGAGGGCACTCTGTATGCTTTTTGAGATCTCAAAATTATCTCACGAATGAATTCGTGCCTGTTGTTCTCACGTAAATCCACCAGAGGCTGCTGTCGACTGACTGACTGACTGACTGACTGACTGACTGACTGACCCACCCTCCTCCTTCACTAAACCCAACCAAGTGTTTTCAAAAGTACCGATTGACCCATCCACCCACTTCCCTAAACCCAACCGACAAAAAAAGCATTTTAAAAAGCAATCCAGAAAAAGAAAAGCCCTCGCCTGATTTTTAACACGTTTTCAGATTTTACCACATTCTCACCCTGTTGACTTCTGTTTTCATCTTTCAGCTTTCTGGAACCATTCTTCATCATACTCAAACCCCGTCACAGTAGTCAACTCCTCTCTGTGCCTCAAGTCCGCCGAAGTACATGGCGAGCTACTGGACAAACTGGTAACTGTGCGAAAGCCGTCCATATGGAGGTAAGCAGTCAGCTGGTAAGCATGAAAAAGAACAGCATCGTACTAACCCATAGCATTCATTTTTAAGATGAAATGCAGCCATATGTTCCTTTGGCTACATAATTTGCGATCTCCAGAAGTGTATATAGGGCTACATTTTCAGAGAGGCTGTGTTCCTTATGCTATAACTTTTATTTTCCTGATTACCAACAACAAAATATGCAAATAATTGACAATTTTAGGCATTTCTTTAATTGTTCATTTCACTAAGATATAATTATTATGCATATTACTTATCCTTTTTGTTTTTCTCCAATATATTATCATATATAATACATCATTTAGTATTTGAGTGTTATTCTGAATCAGACAGCAGCGAAGTGAAGCCCCTGTGTTAATGAAAATCTGTAGCTTGTGAGATTTGTCATTTTCAGGGAGGCAAACATTTTCACCCAGGAGAAAATAAAGCTGTTCGGAGTTCTCTATAATAATCTGACCCCAGGGGGAACCACGGCTTGCTGAAAAAAAAAAGAGTAGTCTTCACTCTCCCACCGTGATCCTTCTGTTTACCATTGACTATTCAGCACAGACTGTTCCGTGCACACTTCTCTGTCAGAATCAAAGCTGTCTGTGACTTCTGCAAGAAATGCTCGAGTACAAGGTAAGATGGCATTAAAAATCGAGTAAGCGCTTTATTTCAGCTGTCCAAATGTCAATACACAACAGCGTATTCAGCAAGCCAGTGTTTTCACAAACATTACAACTGCAGCAAAACTGACTGAGAAGTTGTCTCTCTGTCACACGGGTATCATCATTAGGTGATTATGTTGACCAGTATGTCAGCATTCATGACAGCAGCTTCAGGAGAACTGCAGTCAGAATAAGTGCTAGTAGGCAGATTCTCATCTCCAACACCACAACAAAATAAATCCCAACTTCTCAAAGACTCCCATCAAAGGTCTTTCTTTCCACCAGCGAAGGACACGCACGTCTAACAACAGGGATCCTTTTTATCCCAACCGTCTCTTTTTTAGCCCTGCCCGTTTCAGCACTTTCTTTGAGCAAGATTGCTACATTCACAACACATCTTCAATCTCACAAGAGATGACAGCTGCACATCTGTTTCCCCCTCCTTCACTTTCAAGGAACGGATCAGTCAACAGCCTCCAGAACGCCACCAGCTGCGCTTTGTAAAACACCGACTGAATGTGAACATCTTCCTGACTCGGACTCATGATCGAATTAGTTATGGTTCTACTGATGGTACTGTCAAACTGCCAACAGATGTTTGGGAACAGCTGGAGTGGAGATTCTGCCGATCAGCCGGTGAGCACGTGAGCCATGTGTTTAGGAATTCAACCGGTTGATCTGCATACTAACCGTGCACAGATCAGCTTTTTTGGCATGACGGTTACTGACTGCCAGTGAAACATTACTCAGGAGAAAACTTTTCAAACATATTTCTTCTCTTTCCCTCAGAAGTGTCTTGCGCAGGACCTAATCATTATATAACAACATCATAAAAGCTTCATGCAGGCAATATGACTTTATGAGCATAGTTGTCAAGCTGTCAGAAGAATCTGGTCTTGTTTTAGAGTCTCATAGGAGGATATATTGCACAAGCCATTGAAGGGGCAATTTGATCTTCCTGTGGCAGGTTAATGCTGATTTGATGCTTTAGGATTTAGTGTCGAACCATCCATCCTTCTTTCCTCCACCCCGTCTGGCTTTCTCATCCGCTGTCTCCAGTCACAAATCGTCAGGGGAGCGGCACACACCACCCACCTAAGCATTTAATGAGATATTATATTAAGAGGGTATTAATTTGTTTCCATTTTCATATGCTTATTAAAATCCCAGGCTGGCCGCGGGCATTTAAAAACGGCCCTTTTAATTTCATTTAGACACAGTATACATGTTTTCTCTCTCCATAAAACAGAATTAAGGCTTAGTCTTTAAATGAAGAGCTGTCATGCAGGATTTGTGTGTGTGCTATATGAGCGTGTATGTGTGTGTGTGTGTGTGTGTGTGTGTGTGTGTGTGTGTGTGTGTGTGTGTGTGTGTGTGAGCGCACTTGCCTACCTATCTAAGAGAGGACATGGGTGTCATTACACACCCACTAATAGGGGACCTGGCGCCAAGAGGGGACATTTTTAATGTGTGCATGTGTCTGTGTTAACATAGTGGCAACCAAATATCCTCACCTGAAATTATTTATATATGTGGAAACTATTCAAATAGCCTATGAGTAGGGCGAGACGGAATCTGCGGACGTTTTTTGCTATTTCTGTTGAGGATTTTGGTAAAAATCTGCGAATTTCTGCGAAATTATTTTGGGAGTATCATAATTAAAACCTAAACATGTGAAAAAAAATTATATTTTTAACTTTTATTTAGTGTTTAAAATGCAAATCCAATTAGATTGACTTTATTTGGTAAACAAAGCAAGTCTCTCATATAATATATCTTCTAAAAGACAGAAAATATTACTTTACAAACTATATTGTACATAAATGAGATGAACGTTTTCATATTAGTCAATAATATTACTGAAATTATCTTTAAAACTGAATAAATATAGATTCACACATATTTACTCAAGTAAATAAACAAAATTAATGATGGGCTAAAACTCACGTAATTCTGCGGAAAATCTGCGTAATTCTGCGCGCGCAGATTCCGTGTGGGCCTACCTATGAGGAAAATTAATACTGTAGGGATGTACAAGGATGAACAATTGGAAATAATGACCGAAAAATGTGACACTTTTAACTATCAAATGTGAATTTACAGTACAACAGAAGTATCCAGGTTGTGATATAAATTCAAATGAAATGACCTTGGCCAATACTGAATATTGTTCCAAAACAGAGGACTTAAAATGGCCATTGAGACATATTTATAAGAATAGAAGTTAGAGTAGGAATGCTTTTTTTTATTTCTATGATCCTTTGGACATGTTTAATTATGTTTAATCTACCGATGAGGAAAAAAATTTCCTTCTATGCTTTTCCTCTGGAGTGTAAACACATGGAAGTGATTAGGGCAGTAAAATGCAGTCTAATGATTTCAGTTTCTAAGTCATCAAATTGAATTAGCATCTGAATTCATTACCAATCAATTCATGTTAATCATTGTTGCCTAAACTATGCTATACAATTATTATTGCCAGTTTTTTGTTTACCAACTAGCACAGCATGTACCCAATTAGCCTGAAAGCATAGTGTTTGCTCTTCACCTATATATGTATTCATATATATATTTTAAATGTAATTGTTTGTTAAAATAAAAGTGTTTGTTAAAATGAAATATGTAATCATTAATTGCAATCACTTTTTTGTTTGTTATTATTTAGTTGCCATTCATTAAGAGATAGACATCACATTATGTCCAATTTGTCTTATTGTTTACTATATAAAAAAAGCATATATAATTTAAAGGTCACCTATTTTTCCCATTTTTCAAGATTTAATATAAGTCTTTTGTGTCTCCAGAATGTGTCTGTAAAGTTTTAGCTTAAAACAACCATCAGATTATTAATTACGCCTTTCAGAATATTAGAATTCTGCTTTGAACACAATGTAGCTGTTTTTGTTGACTGTGCCTTTAATGCTAGTTCTCCCCGCCCACGTTTCCACATACCTTAGAGAGTGTGCCTCAACAGCAGAGTGACAGACATGAAGGAAGCCGATCTCACGTAACGTTTGTGAGAAATACAACAGTAAAAGCATTCCCAAATGATTATTTGATGTATTTGTTGTGGAGTTAATGAGTCAATGAGAATGATAAGTCACAAACAATGTCATTACAAAGCTCACACACACAGTGGACACACACACAGCGCGCGTTTAACTTTGCACTGTTTTTGCACACTAATGTGACAGGATACACGTTATCCACTGCTGTATGGATATCCATTACATGGATGTACAAAAAAAACCTGGTTTAATGTCCACAAACCGGGATTTCTCTAGGAACTGCATCACAATACGAATAAAATAACGACTGCAGCTTCCAGTTCGTTGCTTTGTGCACATCCTGTCTTGTTGATATGATTATACACATTACTACTGAGACAAGTTAATACGCGGCTGTCATTTAAATCGGTGGGCGGGGAAACCACACTCCTACATCACGTTGCAGTCGGCCTCAAAATGGGAGGGATTTGGATCCTATTTTAACATCAGGAAGTTTAAAAAGAGACTTCTGTTTCTATCACTCCAATATGATTGTGGACACACTATACCTACACACAGTTCTGTCCTAACAGCTTACAAATAATGGTTTTCATCATAGGTGCCCTTTAAAGAAAAAAATATATATCAAAAATGTTTTGATGTTGGGGTGGCACAAAGTCATTAGCACAGTTGCATCGTAGCAAAAAGTTTGCTTGTTCAAGTGTTTTTTGTACTCAAATTTTAGAGTCAATTTCTTTGACTCTCACATTTACTTTATAAATAATCAATGACCACATTTTCAGCAAAAATCTTTGATGTTTGCTAGAGAACAAATTCACCTATTGTACATATTGAATGATCTGAGACTGAGTAAAGCTAAAAGTTATTTAATTATTTAAATAATAATTTAGTTATTTAATTCACACACAGATAGAGAGATAAACATAAATGTTATCAGTCATAGCAATATTAGGCTATACAGATAATCTGATTCATGAATAAACAATATTTTGTGTTGTGAATAGAAAATATAATTTGTTCAATATAAAAATAATAGAAGCATCCCTTAATTATACCATATACATTCTCACTCCCCTGTGAAAGCAATTGAATCCTGCAGGCCTTTCAAGTTTTAATAAGCTTCAACAACCACTAAATAAAAGTACATCTCCCAGAAAAAAAATGTTGTTTTCCTCACCAATTACTCAAGCATCTTAGATAGTGTCTTCAGATACATATACCATTCATCATAAAAGGGTGGATCAAAGAGCCATGCCTGATAAAACAGAATGTGTTATTATAAACAAAGGCACAGCTTAACCAAGTTTATTCAATCTCAGATGTAGGTTACATCAAAACAAAACTGTCATCTCGGCAAACTGTTCCTTTACACAGTCACAGGTATACATTATTCTCTCCCATCTGGCCATTGGAAACATCCCAACCACCACATATCCTGCACTTTTTCCTTCACACAAACTGGCTAGAGCCACTCGCAGCTCTGTTTAATTGGGAAAATCACCCCAGACTGCTGGTCCTCTGACTGCCAATCACAGCTCCTCTTTCCCTAATACACTAATAGGCACTGAAGCCATGATAATCTAGGGTTGTTTCTTCAGCACACAGTGCATGAGGGATGGAGTGCACAATGTCTGCATGCACTGCGCACTAATGATAGAACCTGCTGTCTCTGGCTGCTCTGGCTAAGTGATATTTCAGTGGCTTATTTCTCTTCATTAGGGCACAGTGTGTGCGTGTGCACCGGCACAGAAAGTGAGGACCACAGCCTTTGATTGGATCTTACTGTATCTGGTCTCTGTGCTACGACAGGTATTGGGCCGGCATTAGTGTGACTGGAGATATCGAAGTATTGCACATTCCCAAGTCTATAATTGGTCTGTCAGTCCTGCAACGAAAAGCCCTCCAGGGACTTCATAGCAGTCATTTATTTTATGATGGCAGAAATTTCCAGTTGTCAAAAAAAAAACTTTCTTCCTCAAACCTCGCGTAAGGCACAAGAGCTTAATTCTCCCTTTAATTGATCTGTCTGCCTGATAATAAAAGCGAATAGAAGTGTTGCACACAATAGCGTACACGTTTTCACAAACCTGCAGTGGCACACATAGGGCTCTATTTTAATGATCTAGGCGCAAAGTCTAAAGCACATGGCGCAAAAGCATCAAGAGTGTGTCTGAATCCACTTTTGCTATTTTGAGGACGGAAAAATACGCTTTGTGCCCCGGCGCATGGTCTAACAAGGTTGAGCTTATTCTCTTAATAAGTTAAGGGTGTATTTTGTATTGTGGCCGACACAGCTTAACGTGCTGCAATTTAACACATGCAATTACAAAAACACCAGCAAATTAAGAAATAATCTTCATCAGTTTGACAGCACGTGTTGCAAATTCTCACTACACAAACAACTGAAGAAATGTATTTATTTGTGTTGTGGCCAAATGCAGCGCGTTTCTTCAGTTGTTTGTGTTGTGACCAAATGCAGTGCTTTTCTTCAGTTGTTTGTGTTGTGACCAAATGCAGCGCGTTTCTTCAGTTGTTTGTGTTGTGACCAAATGTAGCGCGTTTCTTCAGTTGTTTGTGTTGTGACCAAATGTAGCGCGTTTCTTCAGTTGTTTGTGTTGTGACCAAATGTAACGTATTTCTTCAGTTGTTTGTGTTGTGACCAAATGCAGCGCGTTTCTTCAGTTGTTTGTGTTGTGACCAAATGTAGCACGTTTCTTCAGTTGTTTGTGTTGTGACCAAATGCAGCTCGTTTCTTCAGTTGTTTGTGTTGTGACCAAATGTAGCGCGTTTCCTCAGTTGTTTGTGTTGTGACCAAATGCAGCGTTTCTTCAGTTGTTTGTGTTGTGACCAAATGTAGCGTTTCTTCAGTTGTTTGTGTTGTGGCCAAATGTAGCGTTTCTTCAGTTGTTTGTGTTGTGGCCAAATGTAGCGTTTCTTCAGTTGTTTGTGTTGTGACCAAATGTAGCGTTTCTTCAGTTGTTTGTGTTGTGACCAAATGTAGCGTTTCTTCAGTTGTTTGTGTTGTGACCAAATGTAGCGTTTCTTCAGTTGTTTGTGTTGTGACCAAATGTAGCGCGTTTCTTCAGTTGTTTGTGTTGTGACCAAATGTAGCGTGTTTCTTCAGTTGTTTGTGTTGTGACCAAATGTAGCGCGTTTCTTCAGTTGTTTGTGTTGTGGCCAAATGCAGCGTGTTTCTTCAGTTGTTTGTGTTGTGACCAAATGCAGCGCGTTTCTTCAGTTGTTTGTGTTGTGACCAAATGTAGCGCGTTTCTTCAGTTGTTTGTGTTGTGGCCAAATGTAGCGCGTTTCTTCAGTTGTTTGTGTTGTGACCAAATGCAGCTCGTTTCCTCAGTTGTTTGTGTTGTGACCAAATGCAGCGCGTTTCTTCAGTTGTTTGTGTTGTGACCAAATGTAGCATGTTTCTTCAGTTGTTTGTGTTGTGACCAAATACAGCGCGTTTCTTCAGTTGTTTGTGTTGTGACCAAATGTAGCGCGTTTCTTCAGTTGTTTGTGTTGTGACCAAATGTAGCGCGTTTCTTCAGTTGTTTGTGTTGTGACCAAATGTCGCGTGTTTCTTCAGTTGTTTGTGTTGTGACCAAATGCAGCGCGTTTCTTCAGTTGTTTGTGTTGTGACCAAATGTAGCGCGTTTCTTCAGTTGTTTGTGTTGTGGCCAAATGTAGCGCGTTTCTTCAGTTGTTTGTGTTGTGACCAAATGCAGCTCGTTTCCTCAGTTGTTTGTGTTGTGACCAAATGCAGCGCGTTTCTTCAGTTGTTTGTGTTGTGACCAAATGTAGCATGTTTCTTCAGTTGTTTGTGTTGTGACCAAATACAGCGCGTTTCTTCAGTTGTTTGTGTTGTGACCAAATGTAGCGCGTTTCTTCAGTTGTTTGTGTTGTGACCAAATGTAGCGCGTTTCTTCAGTTGTTTGTGTTGTGACCAAATGTCGCGTGTTTCTTCAGTTGTTTGTGTTGTGACCAAATGTAACGTATTTCTTCAGTTGTTTGTGTTGTGACCAAATGCAGCGTGTTTCTTCAGTTGTTTGTGTTGTGACCAAATACAGTGTGTTTCTTCAGTTGTTTGTGTTGTGACCAAATGTAGCACGTTTCTTCAGTTGTTTGTGTTGTGACCAAATGTAGCGTGTTTCTTCAGTTGTTTGTGTTGTGACCAAATGCAGCGTGTTTCTTCAGTTGTTTGTGTTGTGACCAAATGTAGCACGTTTCTTCAGTTGTTTGTGTTGTGACCAAATGCAGCGAGTTTCTTCAGTTGTTTGTGTTGTGACCAAATGCAGCGTGTTTCTTCAGTTGTTTGTGTTGTGACCAAATGTAGCACGTTTCTTCAGTTGTTTGTGTTGTGACCAAATGCAGCGTGTTTCTTCAGTTGTTTGTGTTGTGACCAAATGCAGCGCGTTTCTTCAGTTGTTTGTGTTGTGACCAAATGTAGCGCGTTTCTTCAGTTGTTTGTGTTGTGACCAAATGCAGCGCGTTTCTTCAGTTGTTTGTGTTGTGACCAAATGTAGCGTGTTTCTTCAGTTGTTTGTGTTGTGACCAAATGCAGCGTGTTTCTTCAGTTGTTTGTGTTGTGACCAAATACAGCGCGTTTCCTCAGTTGTTTGTGTTGTGACCAAATGCAGCGCGTTTCTTCAATTGTTTGTGTTGTGACCAAATGCAGCGCGTTTCTTCAGTTGTTTGTGTTGTGACCAAATGCAGCGCGTTTCCTCAGTTGTTTGTGTTGTGACCAAATGCTGTGCGTTTCTTCAGTTGTTTGTGTTGTGACCAAATGTAGCGTTTCTTCAGTTGTTTGTGTTGTGACCAAATGCAGCGCGTTTCTTCAGTTGTTTGTGTTGTGACCAAATGCAGCGTGTTTCTTCAGTTGTTTGTGTTGTGACCAAGTGTAGCGCGTTTCTTCAAATGTTTGTGTTGTGACTAAATGTAGCACGTTTCTTCAGTTGTTTGTGTTGTGACCAAATGCAGCGTGTTTCTTCAGTTGTTTGTGTTGTGACCAAATGCAGCGCTTTTCTTCAGTTGTTTGTGTTGTGACCAAATGTAGCGCGTTTCTTCAGTTGTTTGTGTTGTGACCAAATGTACCGTTTCTTCAGTTGTTTGTGTTGTGACCAAATGTAGCGTGTTTCTTCAGTTGTTTGTGTTGTGACCAAATGCAGCACGTTTCTTCAGTTGTTTGTGTTGTGACCAAATGCAGCGCGTTTCTTCAGTTGTTTGTGTTGTGACCAAATGCAGCGCGTTTCTTCAGTTGTTTGTGTTGTGACCAAATGCAGCGTGTTTCTTCGGTTGTTTGTGTTGTGACCAAATGTAGCGTTTCTTCAGTTGTTTGTGTTGTGACCAAATGCAGCGCGTTTCTTCAGTTGTTTGTGTTGTGACCAAATGCTGTGCGTTTCTTCAGTTGTTTGTGTTGTGACCAAATGCAGCGCGTTTCTTCAGTTGTTTGTGTTGTGACCAAATGCAGCGTGTTTCTTCGGTTGTTTGTGTTGTGACCAAATGTAGCGTGTTTCTTCAGTTGTTTGTGTTGTGACCAAATGTAACGTATTTCTTCAGTTGTTTGTGTTGTGACCAAATGCAGCGCGTTTCTTCAATTGTTTGTGTTGTGACCAAATGTAGCATGTTTCTTCAGTTGTTTGTGTTGTGACCAAGTGTAGCGCGTTTCTTCAAATGTTTGTGTTGTGACTAAATGTAGCACGTTTCTTCAGTTGTTTGTGTTGTGACCAAATGCAGCGTGTTTCTTCAGTTGTTTGTGTTGTGACCAAATGCAGCGTGTTTCTTCAGTTGTTTGTGTTGTGACCAAATGTAGCGCGTTTCTTCAGTTGTTTGTGTTGTGACCAAATGTAGCGTTTCTTCAGTTGTTTGTGTTGTGGCCAAATGCAGCGCGTTTCTTCAGTTGTTTGTGTTGTGACCAAATGCAGCGCGTTTCTTTAGTTGTTTGTGTTGTGACCAAATGCAGCGCGTTTCTTCGGTTGTTTGTGTTGTGACCAAATGCAGCGTGTTTCTTCGGTTGTTTGTGTTGTGACCAAATGTAGCGTTTCTTCAGTTGTTTGTGTTGTGACCAAATGCAGCGCGTTTCTTCAGTTGTTTGTGTTGTGACCAAATGCTGTGCGTTTCTTCAGTTGTTTGTGTTTTGACCAAATGCAGCGCGTTTCTTCGGTTGTTTGTGTTGTGACCAAATGTAGCGTTTCTTCGGTTGTTTGTGTTGTGACCAAATGTAGCGTGTTTCTTCAGTTGTTTGTGTTGTGACCAAATGTAGCGTGTTTCTTCAGTTGTTTGTGTTGTGACCAAATGTAACGTATTTCTTCAGTTGTTTGTGTTGTGACCAAATGCAGCGTGTTTCTTCAGTTGTTTGTGTTGTGACCAAATGCAGCGTGTTTCTTCAGTTGTTTGTGTTGTGACCAAATGTAGCGTGTTTCTTCGGTTGTTTGTGTTGTGACCAAATGTAGCGCGTTTCTTCAGTTGTTTGTGTTGTGACCAAATGTAGCGTGTTTCTTCAGTTGTTTGTGTTGTGACCAAATGTAGCGTTTCTTCAGTTGTTTGTGTTGTGACCAAATGCAGCGTGTTTCTTCAGTTGTTTGTGTTGTGACCAAATGTAGCGCGTTTCTTCAGTTGTTTGTGTTGTGACCAAATGTAGCGTGTTTCTTCAGTTGTTTGTGTTGTGACCAAATGTAGCGTTTCTTCAGTTGTTTGTGTTGTGACCAAATGTAGCGTGTTTCTTCAGTTGTTTGTGTTGTGACCAAATGCAGCGCGTTTCTTCAGTTGTTTGTGTTGTGACCAAATGTAGCGTTTCTTCAGTTGTTTGTGTTGTGACCAAATGTAGCGCGTTTCTTCAGTTGTTTGTGTTGTGACCAAATGTAGCGCGTTTCTTCAGTTGTTTGTGTTGTGACCAAATGTAGCGCGTTTCTTCAGTTGTTTGTGTTGTGGCCAAATGTAGCGCGTTTCTTCAGTTGTTTGTGTTGTGGCCAAATGTAGCGCGTTTCTTCAGTTGTTTGTGTTGTGACCAAATGCAGTGTGTTTCTTCAGTTGTTTGTGTTGTGACAAAATGCAGCGAGTTTTTCCAGTTGTTTGTGTTGTGGGTATTTTCAACACCTGTCAAACTGATGAAGATTGTTTCTTAATTTGCTGGTGTTTTTTGTAATTGCTTGTGTTTTCTTAAATTGCAGCATGTTAAGCTTTCTCGGCCACCGTAGTCTTCCAACCATATCTGTTATTTACATGACGGACTTTGTAAGTGGAAAAACTGAATGCTTTACTAGCGAGAAAACAGTTAAACAGACCATCTGCAGCGAGAGGATAAAGAACGAACCTCCTCCATTCGACATCTTTACTTTCTCTTTACTGTACTTTTACTTTTTACTTTACTCCTTTACTTTCGTGGAGTAAGACAATGGTGGAAACTCACTTCACCGAAGACATCCGTTAGCCCACATATTTAATTTCATTTGTTAAGTGCAAAGATTTGTTTCAAAATTATTTCTAAATTCAGTTCTAATTTCCAGCAAACAATTAATGAGTTACATCCAAACACACCTCCTATTCCTATACCCCATATGGTGATGCATATCTCCAAAACCCGACAGGTGGACAAATCTAAACTTGTTATTATTAAAACAAATATAAATATAAATATATAAAAATATTTTTTGTAACATATTAAATCCTCATTTTTTTCATATGTAAAGATATTTGTGTATTGCTGAACATCCTGTGTGCATTAAGCAATGTGTAAGCGTTTGGACCTGCATATGCAAAAAACTAACTTTCCTGGCACTGGACTTTAGACCAGCTTTTAGTCGGTTAGTGGTGCTTTCTATTTCAGTTCCTCAAAATAAAAACAATGCACCTTAACACACCTCCTTTTTAAACCAGCACACCCATGAGTCCACAAAGTGGTGCAAATAGATTTGCTATTTAAACAACATGCCGCAAAACGTGAAAAATTAGAGGTGTGCTGGTCTGAAAATAGAAACAAATCGTGCCAAACACATCAAACACTTCTGCCTTATTGCGCCAGGTGTATGATGGGGCCCATTTTTTTGCCAAACATATGCAGGTAAGCAATAAAAAAATATATATTTTCACTAGTTATGTTTTACAGCTACAGACAAGTCTAATATAAAGCATTGATTTAGAGTGCAGCAGAGCCACAGGCGACTTTCAACAAATATGCAAAATGCAAACAGGAAAACGTCCCCAATGGCCATGTTCCGTTGCAAAGGTTCATGGGGTCTGGTGCCAGTCATTCCCAGTGAAATTGCTGTCTACTTTAAATCATATCCTGCCCCCAGGTCTGCTCAATGAGAGGAAATGAGGAAAATGGCCTTACCTCACCCCACATCAACAAAGACAATGACTGCCGCCAAATGGATTGTAAATTATTCTCTCTGCTAGAAAATGAGTACTCAGATACATATCTATATATGAGATTTCCCAGCAAAAAAACAATTTACTAATACAGCTTATTTTGTTTCAGCAGTAGTAGTGGGCAAAGTACACAAAAACAAGTACTTCAGTGAAATAGAAAAGAATGACTATTCTCTCAAGCAAAAGTGACCTACATTTGGGTCATATGACATGGATCATTCTGTCCATATGGTCATGGACAGAACCAACTGTTGGGTTATTTCTTAATAAAAGTATTAAAATGTTAGTAGTGCATAATGAAGCAAAATAACAGAACAAAAAATGGTTAAGCAGACCTTAGATGCCATGTTCATTATTTAAAGGTCCCGCAAAATTAAAATAACTGTTTTTAGATGTAAGTATCAGTATGTTAGTGTTAAGGATAAATACAAGCTAGAGTTGTACAAAACAGTGACAAAAATGTGCATTTAGAAGATATAAATATCAAAAGTTTATAGTTTGTCACTTCTGCCTAAATGGATCTACATTTTTTTTCAGGTCACCACACACTTCAGTTTCTCATCAAATTTTGACCAATCAAATGGTCTCTAGTATCTGACATGCCCCACCCCCTTCAAGATACTTTTCTTTTGCTTTTCATTTAATGCGCTTGAGCTCAACCACTCTCACTGGAAGAACTATGATAAAACAAAACCCTATTGGCTGTATTTCTAAAGGGGAGGAGATACTCTATGCCATGCCCTCACTTTATGTTTCAGTTGAGATTACTGAACATCAAATAAAAATACACATTTCAAAGCACTTCACAGGATCTTTAAAGGGCTCATATGATGAAAGTCAACTCTTGTACGCTGTTTGGACAGAAGTGTGTGTAGGTATCCTGTGTCCACAGTCATATTGGAGTGATGGAAACACTAACCAAGAAACAGCAAGTCTATTTTTTAAATTTCCTAACGTTAAAAATAGGACTCAAATCCCAGTGATTTTGAAGCCCACCGCAACCTGACATTGGAGTTTAGTTATCCCCGACCCACTGTATTGATTGACAGGCACCATACATTTTTCTATAATATTTTCTATAATAACATATATACACATGTCCACAGAACATTTTTATGAAAATAAACTGGGATTAATATGTGTTACAACTCTCTGTGATTTTTAGAATTTAAGTTTAAAAGGTTTTTAAAACAGCATGTTTGTAATAAAGGCAGTAAAATAGCTGTAATTTATAACTGCTATAATCAGCACGGCCACATGGTGTTTGTAAACGCTAATACGCTAATGTGTGTGTGTGTGTGTACTCCAAACAGCGTTTGTTTGAGACTCATCATTTCAGAAAGGCGTGAATAAACTCCACCACAACTACATCAAATAAACCTACTTGGTATTTTTGACTAGTGACCTTATTTCAGCTTCAATCCGACTCTGTCACTGTTTATATGATGCAATGTATGATGAGAAGCAGACATGCACGTGGGAACAGTGGGTGGGGAGAAGCAGATCATTTGCATTCACACAGGCTACAAAAACAGCTACAGTATACTTAAAAGGGGCATATTCTGGAGGCTGTAATAAATAATCTGACGGGAATTTTGAGCTGAAACTTTACAGACACATTCTGGAAACAGCAAAGGCTTATCTTACACCTTGCAAAAAGGGTTAAATAGGTGCTCTTTAAAACGCTAATTTGAGATTACTGTTAATTAGTAGAAGCTATGACTCCACTACTGGTGTTATGCCACTAAAATGGTTCATGTTGCTAGTTTTTCTAAAAATGAATTATACTGTGGAATAATGCATCCTTGACTTGTTCATTTTGAAACAGAGAGTTGTAGTCCATTCAGAAATAAATAATTTAGTGCAATTTGCACACCCTCATAACAGGTTAACTGAAAAAAAAAATCAGCTTATTCATGATTCAGACACAAACACTTCATCTAAGAGAGATGAATTCTGCTGTTAAAATAACAAAGATTGATTCAGGCATGTTTTTAAGAAATGTATATGTGAAATATGGAATTAAAAAGAGGGGCGTCATGGTGGCTCATTGCTTAGCACTGTTGCCTCATAGTAGGAAGGTCGCTGGGTTGAGTCCCTACTAAGTCAGTTGGCATTTCTGTGTGGGGTTTGCATGTTGTCCCTGTGTTGGTGTGGGTTTCCTCCACGTGCTCCCTCGCAGTCCAAAGACATGCACTTTAGGTGAATTGAATAAACTAAATTGGCCATAGTGTATGTGTGTGAATGAGTGTGTATGGATGTTTCCCAGTACTGGGTTGCTGTTGGAAGTACATCTGCTGCGTAAAACATGTGCTGGATAAGTTGGCGTTCCATTCCGCTGTGGCGACCCCTGATGAATAAAGAGACTAAGCCGAAGGAAAATGAATGAATGAATGAATGAAATTAAAACTAAAAAAATATTGTCACTGTACACCACTATGCTTTAAGTCATACTAGTCCATTAAAGATAACAATATAATAAATCAGCAATGAAAGTATTTGATGAAATACATCACCATAGTTTGTTAAGTTCGGATAAGTTGTGAACTATTTAAAAACACATCCTCCTTCCAGTTCAACATTGTTCTATTGTAGGTAAGCTATCAAAAATGCATTATTTAAAATGCCCTCTGGTTGTAACATATCCTTTTTGCCAAATATCTTCATGCATTGTGCTTTTTAAACATAATCTGTGCAAATTTAATACAAAAAAATACAAAACAAATATAAAAAGATCAAAACATTTTGTCTTTCATCATTTATAATTCCCTTTTGTGTGATTCGAATAACTCATTTTTTGCTCTGTCTCTCTTTCATTGAAGTAAACCACCCAGCATGAACGGAGACCGCAGTGAGAAGAGCAGTAATCCCATTTCTCTCTCTGTTTCCACTCTTTGGCTGTCTGAAGCCCTAATCCTTTTACATCCTTTTATCAACCTGATCTGTTCTCCAGGGCAAGGAATGGTCCTGATGAACAGCCATCAACAGGCTAATAGATTCACTGAGCTACAGGTCTCTGTCAGAAAAAAAAACCTGCTGCACATAGCTAAATATTTATGAAATGGAATGCATATTTCATGGTTGTGATGCATTTAACATTAGACAATCTGCAGTGATTAAGGCAAATTTGAAAGAAATAAATGTGCTATTAAATCATTAAATAATATCCTCTGATAATCAAGCACATAAAAAATACATTAAAGTAGTGATATCAACATGAAAAAATGCAGGTCAGGGATGCTCGAAACACTTCTACATGAAAAAATGAATGTTTACACTCTGCGCATAAATATACAGGCAGGCAGGGATTAATGAAAAGAAAAACATAGCTCAGATTTGACTGTTTATTTTACAGATTGAGTGTATTTTTATTATTATTATTATTATTATTATTATTATTATTATTATTATTATTATTATTATTATTTAGATGTTGTATGTAAAATACACACACACACAAAATATAAATGGAACAACTTTTTGCTGCAAATATGTTTGTGATCAATTAAAACAATACAACATATAGATGAATTACCAGTTCCCCTTCGGATGGGGAACTCCAATGCTATGTGGAAACTTCCACTATGGGGATTTCGTCAGAATCCAATCATCTGAAAGAGTATAAAAACGGGCCAATGAAATGCCAATGAGTTGGCAGCGTCAGCGTGCACAGCTGGCGTCAATGACAATCAGTCATGCTATAAAGACGCAGCCAGTGCCATGCTCGACATCCTTTCGCTTTCAGAGCCTTTCACGAAGCTTCTGAGAGAGTCTTTGAAGGTATCTCCAACCTGTGTCTACAGAGAGAGATCGAGAAGCAGCTTCTCCCGGTCCAGAGTGCGTATACGCAGTGGCAGATGGTCGAGCTGGGTATTTCTCCCTTGCCTGGCGTCCTTTGGGTCCGGTCCTCCAAGAGCGGTTTGTATATAGGAAAAAAGCTTTCCTAAAAGAGCAACACGTCTTCAAGACGTCACTCCGACCGTGCATTTCTGGATGCGGTGGTTTCCTATCCCCGGATGATGGGCACGAGCACAGCATTTCATGTCTGGGGGTCCAGCATGTTAATGCGGTGCTCGCGGGCAGTGCATGCCATCACTGATGTCATGTCTGTTGCGCAGTTAAGATCGCGGCTCGCTCTTGCAAAAGAGCCACCCACCCCAGTTGTCCCCCGCACTGCGGTTGGCACTCGGGCAGATCTGAGGGTTTCAGTGGGAGTAAATCCGCCGCCCCCGGGCCGCGGACCTCTCGCTCCTCCACGCGCTCCATCCAAGCTTCAGGTGAAGAGAAGCGCTCCGTCCTTGGATGGTCGTTCTCTCACCTGCTGACACCGGGGGTCAGATGTCCATCGCTGCATCGGAGGATGGGCTGTCATTGTCTGATGAGGATGCGAGCCTGCTCGCTCCCTCCCTCCGGGGTGGAGAGCGCGGCGTTAGCATCTAAAAAGCAGACGTGATGGCCGTGCTTTCTCGGGCTGCTTCGGCCGTGGGTCTGGTGATGGTTTATCCCCCAGCCCCGCGGCCGGACCGACTAGATGGGTGTGATGTGGAGGATATAAGGAGGCAAGACCTTCAAAGCCTCCCATCCCCTTCTTCCCGGAAGTGCACAGTAAACTCACGCTGTCCTGAGGGCACTTTTTTCTGCCCGATCTGCGTGCGCTTCCATCCTCACCATCCTTGGAGGTTGGGCTGTCAAGGTCTGACGAGGATTCGAACCCGCTCGCTCCCTCCGGGACTTTGAGCGCGGCGTCGAGTCCAGAAGCAGACTTTGCGGCTGTGCTTCCCCAGGCTGCTTCGGCCGTGGCTCTGGAGATGGTTTATCCCCCAGCCCCGCGGCCGGACCGATTAGAGGGGTGTGATGTGGAGGATGAAGGCGAGACCTTCTAAGCCTCCCCATCCCCTTCTTCCTGGATGGGCACAGTAGGCTCACGCAGTGTGCTGCGTGCGCCTTCCCCCTCACCATGCACGCTATGGCCACCTACCAGCGCTACCAAGCGCAGGCGCTGGCCCGGCTGCGCAAGGATGGTTCTGACCCAGGACTGAGCATGCGCTCCGCACCGCAACCGACTATGCTCTTACAAAAAAAAAAAAAAAAAGTCGGCTGTGTGTGCCCTGGGAAGGACGATGATCACATCCGTGATCCAGGAATGCCACCTCAGGCTAAACCTGGTGATGTGCGTGACGTTGACAAAGTTCGCTTTCTTAACTCACCCATATCCCAGGCTGGCCTGTTCGGCGACACTGGCGGTGAATTCGCCCAGGAATTCACGCCGGTGATAGAGCAGTCGGAGGCGATGGGCGAGGTCTCTATCGGCGGGATTGTATGACCGCTCCCCCCCGCCGAGCCATCCACATCCACTGCTTTTTCGCCGAGGACGCCCGCCCGCAGCTTAGCTTCGCCGCCCCCGCCTGCGCCTCCGGCCACGCGGCTGCGCCGAGCATCGCGCCGGCAACCAGCGTACCCCGCCCAGGGCGCCGCTAAGTTCAGTAAAACGGACCACGAAACGTCCCTGAGGCGGGCCATCTGGGGAGGAGGGAATTTGCTCTTTCCCCGCTGGAGGGCGGGGCACGTTATTTAAAGGCGTAAAAAAAAAAAAAAACGCCATCAGAATCCTCAGTGAAAGAGCACTTTTCCCCTCCTCCGGATGTGACAGCCCGAACACTGCCAGTCTGGGACGCTATGCCTTCCAGCTCGCAGGATCGGTGCATTTCGCCAATGGCTCATGGAGCACGAGAGAACGGTCTCCTTTCTCTCCACTCCCAGCCCCTCTCCTGGAGTTTGAGTGCGAGACGGGAACATCTCCTCTCCTGCTCTCCTGTGGGACCCCAGCGCTCCCCGGATGAGCCCACTCACTCCACGCTGCCCCGCTGCTGGCACGTCAGCGATCGTGCGGGTGGGACCATTTGCGGGGGCTCTGCCTGCCTGGTTAGCGCGGGCCAGCCCATCGCAATGGCTCATCCATACGACCAGACTCGGCTATGCGATTCAGTTCGCAAAACGGCCTCCCAGGTTCACGGGCGACCAGGGTCAGTCCTGCGTCCGCCCCTGTCTTGCGAGAGGAGATTGCTGTCCTCCTGGGGAAGGATGCAATCGAGCCGGCCCTCCAGCTGAGATGGAGCGCGGGTTTTACAGCCCGCACTTCATCGTGCCCCAAAAAAAAAAAAAAAAAAAAAAGCGGTGGGCTATGGCCAATCCTCTATCTGCACATTTTGAACCGCTGCCTTCACAGGCTGCGCTTCGGAATGCTTACGCAGATGCGCATCACGCGATGCGTTCGTCCTCAGGATTGGTTTGCAGCAATAGATCTGAAGGACGCGTATTTTCATATCTCCACACTTCCACGCCACCGGCAGTTTCTGCGGTTTGCGTTTGAAGGTCGAGCGTGGCAATACAAGGTCCTCCCCTTCGGGCTCTCTCTGTCTCCGCGAGTTTTCACCAAGCTCGCGGAGGGTGCCCTCGCGCCCCTTCGGCTCGCCGGCATCCGCACGCTCAATTATTTCGATGACTGGCTGATTTTTAGCCCACTCTCGGGAGCAATTGATTATGCACAGAGACAAGGTGCTCCGGCACCTCCGCCCGTTGGGGTTTCAGGTCAACCGAGAAAAGAGCAAGCTCGCCCCCGTGCAGAGCATCTCCTTTCTCGGGTTGGAGCTGGACTCGATCACTATGGAGGCGCGCCTCTCACGAGAGCGCGCCGAGGTAATGCTGAACTGTCTGAGAGAGTTCGACAGGAAAAAAAGTGGTCCCCCTGAAATTATTTCAGAGGCTCCTGGGGCATATGGCATCCGTAGCCGCGGCCACGCCGCTCGGATTTCTCCATATGAGACCACTACAGCATTGGCTTCACGATCGGGTCCCCAGACGCGCATGGCACGCGGGCCCACACCGAGTGACTAGTCACTGCGCTGTGTCACCGCACCCGCACCCCCTGGAAAGGACCCCTCCTTCCTACGGGCCAGTGTGCCCCTAGGTCAGGCGTCCAGGCAGGCTGTCGTTTCGGCAAATGCCTCCAGTATGGGGTGGGGGGGCCGTGTGTAGCGGGCATGCTGCTGCGGACCTGTGGAGGGGAACCCAGCTGCATTGGCATATCAACTGCCTAGAGCTGTTGGCAGTGTTTCTCGCTCTGCGCCGCTTTTTACCGGTGCTGAGGGGGCAACACGCGCTGGTCAGGACGGACAGCACGGCCGCGGTAGCGTATTCCATCCGGATGGGGGGTATACGCTCCCGCTGCATGTCTCAGCTCGCTCGCCGTCTGCTCCTCTGGAGTCATACGCGGCTGAAGTCGCTGCTTGCTATTCACACCCCGGATGGGCTCAACCGTGCGGCCAACAGGCTCTCACGGCAGCTCCTTCCCCGGGAGAATGGCGACTCCACCCCGAGTCATGCGTAAGTATGCACTCCCCCCAGTGAGCCTACTCGCGCAGTTTCTGTGCAAGGTCAGGGAGGACGAGGGGCAGGTCTTGCTAGTTGCGCCCCTGGCCCAACCGGACCTGGATATCAGAACTCTCCCTCCTCGCGACGCCCCCCCTGGCGAGTCCCTTTGAGAGAGGACCTACTCTCTCAGGGACAGGGCACCATCTGGCACCCTCGCTTAGTTCTGTGGAACCTCCACGTGGGGTCCATAAGACGCGACGAGGAAGACTTAGGTAACCTACCGGTGGCGGTGGTTAATACCATCACTCAGGCTAGTGCACCCTCTACGAGGCATGCCTACGCCCTGGAGTGGAGTCTATTCACTGAGTGGTGCACTTCTCGCCGAGAAGACCCCCGATCTTGCCAGATCAGTGTTGTGCTTTCTTTCCTTCAGGACAGGTGGAGCGAAGGCTGTCGCGCTCCACACTGAGGGTTTACGTGGCCACCATCTCCGCTCATCATGATGCGTGGATGGCGGCACCGTGGGGAGGCATAACCTCATCATCCAGTTCCTCAGAGGTGTGAGGCGGATGTTTTCCCCCGCCCCCCTCTCATACCCTCTTGAGATCTCGCGGTAGTGCTACGAGCCTACGTGGGGATCCCTTCGAACCACTCGACTCAGTATCCTTGAGATTTCTGCCCTTGAAGACAGCTCTGCTGGTCGTGTTGGCATCGGTTAAGAGGGTTAGGTACCTGGAGGCATTTTTGGTCAGTGACTCGTGCCTAGAATTCGGGCCGGCCTACTCTCACGTTGTCCTGAGACCCCGGCCCGGCTATGTGCCCAAGGTTCCTACCACGCCGTTTAACAATCAGGTAGTGAGCCTGCAAGCGCTGCCCGCGGAGGAGGCAGACCCAGCCCTTTCATTGTTGTGTCCTGTTCGCGCTTTGCGAATATATGGGGACCACACTCAGAGCCTTAGATCCTCTGACCAGCTCTTTGTCCATTACAGTGGTCGGCAGATGGGAAGTGCCGTATCTAAACAGAGGTTGGCCCACTGGGTAGTGGATGCCATCTCCCTCGCCTTTGGGCCAGGGTGAGCCGTGTCCCCCGGGGGTGAGAGCGCACTCCATTACGGAGCATCGCATCCTCCTGGGCGTTAGCACGCGGCGCCTCTCTGACAGACATTTGTAGAGCTACGGGTTGGGTGACACCCAATACATTTGCAAGGTTACAATCTGCGAGTGGAGCCGGTTTCCTCAAGGGTATTAGGCAACCCTTGGTGATTGAGGAAACGATTCGGTTGAGGTGTCGAAACACGCTTGCTGCGCCACTCTCCCTAACCCGGAGATACGTGCGCTTTTTCAGCTTTGTCAGTTTAGTTCCCCATTTCTTTGGCGAACCCTGCAGAGTTCCTCCGAGGCCCCCAGCACCTGACTCAGCGGAGGAGTCAGGTGTTGGCCCGTTACGTTGTCGGCATGCCCGCTGGTCAGCCCGCGTTCTGGGTATAGGTGCCTGCTATGTGTGATCCCCGCTGGCGATCCCATACGTTCACTCAGCCACGGTATAGTCCCCCCTTCTAGGGCAGGCTCGTGTCTTCCCTCCCCGCTAACCATCCTTATGCAAGGACTCCCCATCTCTGGGCTAGTCCATAGGTTGTCACCAGGTCTCCCCTCTGGGTAACAGGTGAGCTCCGCAGCGTCCTCCCTATCGGGACTGAACACTTTCCCAACGTACTGTCGTATCAAAACCTATTTTACTGGGTTATTGCGACTCCCCGAAAAACATAACTGTTCTGAACAGGTAAGTGAGGGCCAGGGGACACGTTGGAAGACTGTGTCTCGGGGCGTTGTAGGTGCGCTCGCTCTACTGCGTGGCACACCCTTCGCCAGGGACGCAGTAAGGTTCTTTCGTTGTGGCGTTTTCCATAGATTTCCCCATAGTGGAAGTTTCCACATAGCATTGGAGTTCCCCATCCGAAGGGGAACGCTACGGTTACTAAAGTAACCCTTCGTTCCCCGAGGGGGGGAACGGAAATGCTATGTTCCTTCGCCACAACGATTGTCCCTTAGCTGTTGAGCGTGAAAGTCTCTTCAGCTAGAAAAGGATGTCGAGCATGGCACTCGCTGCGTCTTTATAGCATGACTGATTGTCATTGACGCCAGCTGTGCACGCTGACGCTGCCAACTCATTGGCATTTCATTGGCCCGTTTTTATACTCTTTCAGATGATTGGATTCTGACGAAATCCCCATAGTGGAAGTTTCCACATAGCATTTCCGTTCCCCCCCTCGGGGAACGAAGGGTTACTTTAGTAACCGTAGCGTTTGTAAACATTCAGGGAGTGCTAGCATTTACAGTGCGGGAATGACATACAATGCGGTACAGAGTTTGTTGTTGTCTTAGAAATAAGTTATATATATATATATATATATATATATATATATATATATATATATATATATACTATTTACATATTGCTTTCAGCATATTATAACAGCTTGTCATCCAGTGATAACCACAGTTATTCTGAAAAATTAACATTAAAGGGAGCAGCGTTTGTCTGACAGGTCCATTTCCGACAGCACCCTCCCAATAGATATTGGATAAGATGAAATGGCCAAGCATCCAGCCCCAAATATATAACAATCTCATTGAAACTTCAGGTGATTTTACAAGAGAGACGTTAAAGGCTTACAAGTCTTTGGATGCCTACAATTTTGTTCTGTGTGGTCATGTGCAAGAAATAATGTTCCATGACTATCAGATTCACAACTTTGTAGTGCTAAAAACCGAGGTTCTACCTAGCCAAAGACAAGGAAAGAAGACAGAGCTATACAAGGCCTGGGTAATCACCAACAAGCAAAACAACTGCATTCTGACAGCGAACTGCACCTGTACGGCAGGGTATGTGACCTTACATTTTTTACATTTTAAGCATTCAGTGTCCACAGTTTATTGAACCACATTTAACTGTTTTTGCTGAAATCATTGCTGCAATCAAAAACGAGTAATGTGTATGATTCAGCATAGCGTGAACTCACCTGATATGAAATGAGAGCTGCAGAGTCGAGTATTTTTAATTAGGTCCTCACTCCATTCAGCTCCCTTTTAGCCAAAGACATCTGCAGTTGGCATTAAAAGCAGTGTGGTGTAGGGTACAATTTAAGTTTTCAATTTTCGAATTTTGTATCCTACCGCACAACACGACATGTTTCCTATAGCAACCGGTCTTTTTTTGCAACTGGGAAACCGTGTGATGTCATGTGTGATGTAGGTTGGTAATTTCTCTATACTTGTTGCGGCAACATTAATAAGCAAAAAGGAGAAAGCATAAATAGTAAACGGTAAGAGTACAGTATTTTCATTTTCTACTTGCACTACACTGTAAAACCCAAAAAGTTTAAGTAACTCAACCCATTTGAGGAAACCGATTGCAACGAACCATTTAAGTTCAAAAAACTAATCCTCATGCCTGTTTCACACCGCAAGCGCAAACAGAAGCGCAGTGCGTATGCAGAGCAGAACCAGACTGCAGGCATTTGCCTTTTACACCGACTGCGTCTGCAGCGCGCAGCTCATCGGCAGCTGCTGCAGAGATAAATCCAATACACTTTTTTTTAACTTTTCATCTACTTCAAGTCCCGCAGCAACTTCCTCCTATGCTGTTCCCCTAACCTGCAAGTTCTTATTTTACAAATAATATAGATCCTAAAGAGCTGTGTGCTTCTCAAGCTCTGAGGAGTGTCATTCATCTCTTTTAAGTGCACTCAGAAGTGACAGAAGACAATCGTCTGTGATATCATCAGAAAGGTCAGAAGACAATCACCTGTGATATCATGTCATTTTGTTTTTGATTGTCAGGATGATGTAGGGCTATAGTTATAATAATATTTATACAATAAAATTATTATAATGGTATTTATACATGATCAAACTAGTGTGCAACTTAAGCAAAACTGATACTAAAATTGTTTTCAATTTGATTTTTGTAATTAGGGCCCAAATAAATATTTGTTGCTGTTTTTTAATCATTTAAGTTCATTTAATTCAATATTTCAAAATCTGTGGATATTATCAATGCATTTATTGGGTAAAATTGCTACTTTTTACTTTCATTCAATGTGTTTTTGGTCATTATCAATGCACTGTCACTTTAACTGAGTGTGAGCAGTGCGGCAAAAATAGACCCAGTGCCGAAACTATCATGGCACTGTTGCTTCAGAGACGCTTACTCTTCGCGCTGATGCGCTGCTTTAGCGTGCAGTATGAAAGCTCTAATCTGTAAACATGGACGCCGAAAAAACACTCTGCTGATGCTTGCGGTGTGAAACAGGCTTAATGAGTACTGTGAACTTAATCCATTTGAGTAAATAAAGCAATTTAAGCACAGTAAAACCTAATAAATGAAGAGAACTCAAACCAACTGAATACTGTTAAACCCAAAAAGTTAAGGCAACTCAAACCGTTTGAGGAAACCAATTGCTACAAACCATTTGAGTTAAAAACTAATCTATATGAGTACTGTGAACTTACTCCATTTAAACTGAAGTAATGAGGTATTTAATTAACTCATTACCTTCAACACTGAGTTCAAAACTCTTTTCAAATGAGTAGAATTAGCATTCAGTAAATTTTGAGTTAACCACACTTATTTCATTTGATAAAGTTGACTGTTGGGTTTCACAGTGTAGTTTCCACTCAAAGATGCAATAGACCTATGCAAAAAACTGGGTATCAAATGAAACACTTGCAAATAAAGCACCGTTTCCATCCTTCCATCCAGTGAATCAAAGAGAACAAAACAATCACATTCTGACAAACTGGCGCCAAATATCGAAATGAAACATGGAAATTGCTGCATTAGGAGAAGACACTGTGTGCAATTTTTCTTATATAATAAATTACTTGTGCCTCAATAGACGAAACACAATGATGGCACGATGGCTTTCGGAGGTACAAGACCACTTTTTGGGAGCGCAAGCACTTAAAACACTTCTGGGATGTAATAATAATGAACTACTTTGGTGCATATACACATTTTCCTTAGCAGAAAAAAATATATATCCTATAGTTATGTACATTTCAAAATGTATGTGAATCTCTGGGTTTCCATTAAGAATTTTTTTTCATTGTGATATTCCAAAATGAGCATAAAACTCGGTGAATGAAAAAATAGCCAATGGGTCACCAATTTTAATATCACTCAAGTGAAAGATTCAAAGTATCTGATTTTAAGAGTTAAAAAGTTATTTTATTCATGCTGGATGTAGGCTTAAGTGTGCACTAATCTAACAAAAGAAGCCTGCCAGTTAAAAACAATGAGGAGTTGATTTGGGAGGAGAGCAATCAATATTATTCAATCTTAAATTATAAATAAAGCCAAAAAAAGTCAACTGGCCATCCTGGTTTCTGTCTCATGACTGTTGCGGTCAGGTCTTAATCTCAAATATAAAACAACATTCAGCAACGATGTGCTAATGCATTCACAAAGTAGACTTGTTGACAGGTTTGGTTAAGTAGGGGTAAAAGCCATCAATACTTTATGCTCAATTCAGTGCCAATTATTTTTTTCTAGCATAAATAAACTGCTGTAATAAAAGGCTGCAGTAGGTGCCATGAAGTATATAATGAGTAAATGAATGACTCTTTACAAATGTTGATTTTAAGCAACACCAGCTCTATGGAAATACCTCCATTTGCATAAATAAACATTTGACTACAGTGTTAAGTAAAGTGAATGATACGGGGCAGTACGATGCCAACAAGTTTTATTCCTGTTTACACTAATGATTTTTACTTGATTCTTACAGTTCTTCGCGCAACTGCAAATAAATACCATAAACAACTTAAGAGTTTCTGCGATTTGTAATAAAATATATTTGCTTCATCTGTCTATCTATCCAACTTTTATGGTGTCTTTAGTTAGCTCACTTTGTTCTTTGTTGTTCTTGTAATGCAGAGCCATCAGGTTTGAGTCCAGTAAAGCATTGTTCCACAAAAGAGATAAAATCAATGTAAAATGACATGGGTGCAGTGCACTTTTCTCTTACATGTGTGTTTGAAAACACTGCTGGTTGTGTTTAGGGAAGGGTTTAGGTCAGTGGTTCTGTGCAAGCTCTGCATTGTCATGGACATGTGTAACAAGTAGATGTATCTAAAACATATAACAAACATACCCAGAATAATATATTTCAGATTTGCACAAATGTAGACAGTGCCCTCTTGTGGATTTGTCATCTGAAGCGTGCAACAAAACATACCTATTTAGCTTTGATTAATGTGTTTATTTTGTCTTATTTGTACTCATACCTGCCAACACTCCTATTTTTCCCGGGAGTCTCCCGTATTTCAGACCCATCAGCCTGCCACCCTCCCGTTTTGTTATTTCTCTTGGGAAACTCCTCTAATTTCACCCACCAAACCCCCTGGTCCTTAGCTTTTTTGGTACAGTCTTTAACACCCCCAGGTCAACTTAAGCATAGTATCCGATCGCAGCAACCGCCCGAAACCCGGTCCATAGTACAGTTACTAACGCCACAGTACAGGTTCTAACCCGGTTCTCAACTGTGTTATTCAGACACCTCACCCCTGAAACCACCCCCCACCACCCCCACATACTCCCGGATTTTAGAGACAAATGTTGGCAGGTATCTTTTTAAACTGACATTTAGCTTTATTTCAACAATTTTAAGGAGCATCACTTTTTTTCTACATCAATGCATTTTCAGCCATTATCACACTGAATATTGACAGGGAGACTCAAACCACTTTGTAAAGCCAACACCAGCACATCTTTAAAAATGGTCAATTGGGTTAAAGCTTCTGTGGTGGCCAAATCATTTGTGATGCCTCTTCATGCTCCCTGAATCGTTTTCACATTTCAAGCCTGATGAACCTTGGCACTGACACCTGGAATATGTCCATGAGAGACGTCTTCCAAGTTCCATTGTGTGTGTTATGTTTTTTGTGTGTGTGTGTGTTTTAAGAAATAAGAAACTGCATAGGACATGTTAATGTTCTTTAATTGTTGTTAATTAATGTTAATTAAAATGTCTGCCAAAGATATAACATGCCAGAAACATACTTACCTTTGCAATAATGAACCAATCCAAAACTTTTAAACTCCTAAATCCAAATAAGGACTTTTTTTGGCCACAAAGTGCACTTAAATTACTTTGTCAATAATATTCATTTTTTTCTCATGCATCTGACACATTCATTAGCTGATATTACTTTGCACTAAATGCTCCTTCATTATAACTCCATGAAAGCGATGTAAAAGTTAGCCATCTCATCAATAAAGCAAATATTAATAACAATAAAACTGACACAATTTCAGCTTTGTATAATCACATAGAGTGTTTTTTGTCGGACTTTAGCTGAACTTCATTAGAAAAGCATTTAGCATCTTTCACTCTTGCAATGAGAACGTCCAGGGCATTGCGTGAAGGAGAAGAAGAAAGAAGGACAGTGAAGAAGACTGCGAAACGCTTTTAATTTGATCTCAGTGAAAAGACACGCCTCCGCTTTCTTTCCCACCTGACTTTGTAGCTGAGTCACTTCCATCACCTCCCTAAAGTGGCCCTCTGAAAATTCATTTAGCCTTCACTATTAGATTGATCTAATCAGCTCGCTCCAATTTTTGTCATGCATTTAACAGCGGCAGAGGGAAATCAGCCCCATAGTCTAGGGGATTTTGAAAGCCCTTTGCTGCTAATGGTGGCTTTGTTCCATAAAAAGTGATTTCCTGGCTGAAGAATGATTGTCCTCTGTTGTGTCATGTGCAACTTTTACCATAAGCTTTGTATAGCGGATATGCCCAAAATGCAACCAAAGGCCCACCCAGCAATTTAATTTCTTGGGACCAGGCGGCCCATTTTACCGAAAGAAAAAAAAATCTATATGCAAGAGTGTAAATTATCACATGCATTTGTTTATATGGCAAAACAAGTCTTTTTCACCTAGAAGGTCCATGCAGATTCCAAAGGCCGATACTGATTAGATCAGGGCCTGGTGTGTGGACTTTGGGGGTTTTACAATGTGGTCACATGTTGATTGGTCAGTTTGAATGTCTGAGTATTTGAGCATTGGTCACATGGTCAAGAAAGATACAAAATAGTTGGTAAACTTCTCTGTCTCTTTTTCCTGCTCTGTCTTTTCCTGCTCTGCTCCTTTCCTGTTCTGGAGGCTATCTTCTCTGGCTCTACTGCTATCAGGCTCTCTTTGAGGCCTACTCTCTGGTCTTTGTCTCTCTCTCTCTTCCTCCTCTGTCTCTCTTTAAGGTAACTTTAATTGAAGCTGGGTACAGTTATTATCATATTTTTATATAATTTCATGTTTTATCATTTTATACAGTTATTTTGTAACTAATTTAGTTGTAACCATGGAGAATTATTGTCATTGAGTAATCTAATTTTCAAGTATTTGTGAATTACTTTTGATTTAACATCATCATTTAATCGCTCCATGTTCAATACAATACAGTCACGTAATAGCAACACTTTCCCACGTTTTAGAAACTAATACTGCCCTTATTTCCATTTTTGGTATAAGATTGCAGAAGGATTGCAGAAGGTTTGACTAGAAATGTACAGTTTTCACCATCATACTCAACTTGTTAGTCATTCGGCAGAACTATAGTTTGAACCGCTGGAGTTAAAAACCCATTCTTTCATATATATCTTTATATATCTTTTGTGGTACCACTTTATATTAGGTGGCCTTAAATAATATGTACTTAACTGAAAGGAGTCATGTGTAATTATGTTGTACTCATGATTATATACCTTTATGTAATTACATCTGTAATCAATTTTCGTAATTAATTAATCACTGCTGAACATCCCATGTACTTTAACCCATATACTCGAACTGCAGTTCTGCCGAATATCTAATAAGTCATCAGTATGATGGTGAAAAACTGTGTTTCTAGTCAAACCATCCTTCTGCAATCTTATACCAATAACATAAATAAGGGCAGTATTAATAGCTAAACATGTGGGAGAGTGTTGCTATTATGTGATTATATTGTGCTGCAATATGGAGCAATTAAGTGTTGAAGTTAAATCAAAAGTAATTCACAAAGACTTGATAATGAAATGATTTAATGACAATGATTCTCTATGGTTACAACTGAATTAGTCATTAAATAACAGTATACAAAGATTAAACATTAAATGATATTAACATATGATTACTCAGCTTAAGTTTAAAATAAAGTTACCTAAGAGAGAGGGAGAGACGGGAGGAAGAGAGACAAAGAGAGTAGGCCCCGAACACTTTTTTACTCTTACAGTAAGAAAATCATGTTTTAATGAATTACTCAGTATTTGTACATTTAGTATCATAAACAACCATTGTGTTCTATGGCAATGAAATTGTGTATAGCACAATAACAAATTTGCAAATACAAACAGGATCAGTAAATATTAACTGCATTACTATTAGGCTGCTAAGCCACCAGCAAAGGAAATTAAAAGTTGCAGGCCTTGTATTTACAATGCCATTTAAATAATAATTAATTAATATAATTAATATATTAATATAAAATGCCATTTTAATAATTAGTTTTGCTCAGGAATTGTAATTTACTAAGTAGTTTTAAAAATGTGTACTTTTACTTTCCCTTGAGTACATTTTTAATTCTGTATCTGTTCTTTTACTCCACTAATTTCCTTTAACCTGCAGTCATTATTTTTACTTGTCTATCGGGATTGGCTAAAGTAGACAAATCAGTCCTGTGATTCCTGTCCAATCAAATCACCATAGAAAGTAAATCGCACCATACTGAACAACCTCAAGACAAGGACGCTTTATAAATGCCGCAAACCATTTGCAGTCTGAGACTTCAAATAAAAGCAGATGACTAATGGTAATCTGTAACACAGAAAACAGAAGGAGAGACTAGAAACGAGAGGTACAGTGACAAGAGGTACGCTGAATATAAATTAGGACCTTTTTTTTTTTTTTTTTTTTTAAAGCCAATAATCTGTGATAAGATCAGATGTGCAGAAGTTCAGTTGTGGAAGCTTTAGGTTGAGGCACTGTAGCAGGCCTTCTGCTGCCTTTTGTAATTGAATCAACCTCTCCAGAGTGGAGTGGTTCTCTGAGAGGTGCAGGACAGATGGTCTTCTCATGGACCAACCATAGAGAAGCTTGTTTGTTCATCCTGGTTGTTGCATTTTGCACATAAATCACTGATAAAGTTTGCTCATTTGATGCTGTAATCTCCGTTCTCCATTATGTATTTGCTATTGAGCAGGACTCTGTTACGTCCATTTTTGTTGTAATCCTGTGCTTTCTTGTTTGGGAAGGTTTTGAATAGGCTTGTTTGAGATGACCTGCTGCTGGCGTAATGGAAACATACAAAGGCCTACATAGAGAGGATGACATTGTATTCCAAACATACAAAAAGAAAGGGACAAAAAGGAGAAAAATAAAAAATGAGACTGCATGGTGATATCTTACTACCAATCCATATAACAAAAGCTATGCGGAATTACAATCATTTTACTTTTTATTCCTCAGGTGTTTGGGTCTGAAGATGATGTTAGTTCACCTTTAAATAATACAACCTTATGTTTATTATTTGTTTAATGTTGGTATTGTATGTGACATTTTCAAAATTTAAGCAATAGGTAACTTAAAACCATTACTCTTATATGATGAAATACAGGAACTTATCAAAAAAAAAAGTAACATCTTGTATATCTTCATTGTCTTCAAGGAATCTGACCAAAAAGAAAAAACTGTGCCGTCATCAAAAGATTTCACAGTCAATTTTGAACAACTACAAGCGCAATCCCAATTCTACCCCTTATCCCTTCCCCTTACCCCTAGTTTTTGCACATTCACATGAAGGGGCAGGGGTGTCCCAATTCTCTTTAGCTTAAAGGTGTAGGGCTAAGAGGAAGGGCTAGATACCCTAAACTGAGATTTTTCACAACCACACTCAAAACTAAGGGGTACAAAAATTTCCCAGAATACACCAGCTACAAAGGCAGCATGGCTGCACATGGAAGTCAGGAGATGCACAAATTGGTATTTTTGGCATTATTGTAGATTTTTACGACAGATAAGCATATGTTTTAATACATTTATAACGGTGTTCGTGTTTTATCATCATGCTTTAAAAAATAAAAACCGCAAAATTTCACTTTCTATAATCCCTAATAACAACTCCTGTACAGTAGTTCCACAACATTCTGATACTCGATGACACTGGAATACCCTGTTAGAAAAGTCTAGTGGCTAGGAATGAGCTTTTTACAGTGTCTGCTATAATGTAATGTTGTTTTCGTGTGTTTACATAGATGAATATGGCCACGGTGTAAATGCACAGTATAGTTACGATTGCTACATTATATTGTTATGATAACATGATATATGCCTTAAGAGATTTCCTGAAGATAAATACCAAAAAGCAACTCACTTGGAATAACTACAGCAGTCGTGATCGTCTGATCTCATATGAAGCAAGAGATCTCGATGACGTGTGCAGGTGCTGTAGTGGTGTCCCATTTCTTAGGGGTAAATTTTAAAGCCCTTCCCCTTCACACTCTGTTTCAAGGGCCAAGGGGAAGGGGTACAAAAATAGAATTGGGATTGGGCCTTACAGTATTTGCCTGGTGTTGTTTTGTTCTCTCTGTATTTTAATGGCACATGTGATTGTAAGGCGGCTGCAGCGACGATCAAAGTTGTCAAAATTTTTCTAACCAGAATGCATTGCTTATGTCAGACAGCAGCTGATCTTTGCTGCATGAAATTGAACAAGCTTTAAGCCCTGCTTACACTGTGGGATTTTAGACACAATTTGGTCATCTGAGACAAATTTGAGAAATCTTAAAAGATTAAAGAGATTTAAAGAGTTAAAGAGAGATTTGAAGAGTTCCTATTATGGGTTTTTGAAAATGACCTTCCATGTAGTGTGCAACACACTCTGATTTAGATTCTACCATGTAAACAGAAATTTTTTTTATTATTATAAATTTTTATTAATTTAATCTGATTAAGGTCATAATCAAACTAAACAGAAATTAAATTAAGAGACGTAGAGTAGGCCGATTTTAGTCGCATTATTGACGTGAAGTAACAGATATGTAAACCCCTGTATCAAACTATTACCGTCTCACTTTCATTCAGAAATGGTTCTGAATGAAAGTGAAAGTGCCAAACTGCAGATAAGGTCAACAAATTAAGAATGAAACACCCGAAATGAAACTCTGGAGGAAACGTGAATAGCGTAGTGACGCAATGATGGTAATGGAATTATGTGCTATAACATATAAACAGGATCATAAAAGGAACATTCAAAAAGCAACTAATGTACACACCTTAATTATCTTAATGTCTTATTCATATTAAGGCAAATAATTAGATTACTGATGTCCATGTAAATATAGCCATTGTCTGTTCTCCAAATTTTGATTTACAAATAGACCCTATCTGCATTCGTTTGCCTCTCATTGTAAATAGCTGTGTATATATAGGCTAGGAGTTTGGAAATGTTGGGATATCAATGCTATTTATTTTTGTTCCTAGACAGCGAGTTCGGGAAGTTTGAGAATTTGAGAAAACAGAGGACGATTGATTTTCTTTGACTTTTAAAATTATTTTGGCCTTGTCAGCTTCTGAAGCTAAAATTTCTCAAATTTCTTTAAATAAAACCAGTTTTCCAAACAATCAAAATGACTTATTTCCCTTTAAATGTTGTTTATGTGTGGTCTTCTCTTCCAAGTTGCCCTTACCCTTGAGGAGGCATAACAGAATCTTCTTCTTAAGGCCTATTCACACGGCACAGACAGACGCCAACAAAGAAGTCTGTTGGAGTTTGTTGGATCAGTGTGTTATCCCTGTCGGTGTCTGTTGCCATTGTTTGAGTTTGTTTTCATCCTACTGAGCATGTTCAATTGGCATTTATTAGAGCATAGAATGTCTGAGCAGTGTGATAGGATTTTCAACAACACCAACAAACTCTGACGTAATCTGTCTTTTTAGCCCTTACAAGGATCATTTAATTACTTAACTGTGTGAAGCAATTGTTGTGGCAGTGAGAACATGACTATAATTAATTACAATGTTCTAAATTCAGTTGTCAACTCGTTTGGTACTTTTTGTTGGTGTTTGATTTTTGAGTTGGCCTTTACAAAACTTTACCAAAAGATTTCTGCTAATTCTCAAAGCAGCATACGAAAACACCACATTAATATGATTACACTGAAGTAGAACATTTTCACATTAAAGGAAATTGGTTCAGATGCTTGGATGTGTGGTTTTTTATTTATTTATTTTTTCTTCACTTTCAACCATTTTGAAAGCAATCGCATAAAGACATTGAGAGTTTATGACCATCCCATGTGATTCTAGGTTTGTCATTAGCTGAACGACCCTTTCATTATTCATCATTAACATCACAAACTCTTTTTCTGTTTGTTTCATTTTCTCTGGCACCGTGGTTTCCCTCTGAGTTGACAACTGCCCTTGTGTAATTTGACTGCTAATGAGGTCATTTCTGTTTTTTTTTTTCCTCTGAAAGGTGAAATTCAATTAAATAAATGAAAACTGTAGGACATTTTCTGATAGGGCCGTTTTCATACTCTTCAAGGTTGCACGTCTATGCTGGTGCCTGTGTATAAAATTTGGTATTCTGATTTTAAGCCTTTTTGACAAGTGTATTGAAAGGCACTGTGATCATGCATTTAATGTTGGTTAGATATCAAGACTAGTTTTGCATCACCATTGTCACAATGATCCATCCAGTCGTGAACGACATATTCAGAAATGATGAGGAGCAGTGTTTTTTATGTACATTTTTTGATAAATGTAGTTGAGTGCAAAGCATATACTTTTAAAAGCATTCATTTATTCATTCATTTTCTTTTCGGCTTAGTCCCTTTATTTATCATGGGTCACCACAGCGGAATTAACCGCCAACTTATCCAGCACATATTTTACGCAGCGGATGCCCTTCCAGCTGCAACCCATCACTGGGAAACATCCATACACACTCATTCTCTCTCACACACACACACACTACGGACAATTTAGCTTACCCAATTCATCTAAAACGCATGTCTTTGGACTTGTGGGGGAAACCGGAGCACCCGGAGGAACCCACATGAACTCGGGGAAAACATGAAAACTCCACACAGAAATGGCAACTAATCCAGCCGGGGCTCGAAACAGACCTTCTTGCTGTGAGGCGATCTTGTTACCCACTGCACCACTGTGATGCCCCATACTTGAATAATTTTAACAAAAAGCTACTCTTTTAGGATATTTATTTAGAATTGTTTGGAAGTTAAACTTATGAAATAATACATCTTGAAACATGGCTATAAGGGAGAGTTGTGCAAAGTAACATAGCATAGTAACTTTCCAGTAATCTCCAGTACCTTTCAAGCTGTTTAATATTTTTTAAATTCAATAACACAACAAATGTATAATTTACAGTGAACTGTATCCATTGTTAACATCAAATAATGCAAAATGCTTAAATGAGATAAGAAACATTTAGTTTTGAAAATAATAGTTGTTTAACTTATTGTTAAACTTTTTAAAACCATAACAGAATTGACAATAACAAGAGTTGACATTTTCAACCATGTTGTGCTTCAGCTCAAGACCATAAATTCAAACCGGATACCACATGGCATGTCTAAAATAGAATTTTATCATATTGTTATTGAGAAAACTACTGGAATATCGCAGTAACAGAGTTGATAAATAATTAATCTATTATTGATGCATCTTAAACATTTTGAACAAATGAGAGAGAAATAAATGACATGTCTCAGTGCCTTCTATAACTTCCTGCCAAAGGAATTGGCATCATTTGGGGCAAATCACTTTTTGTTTTTATTTAGTTTTTTTTTTCTTAAAGATTATTATGTCATTGCACAACTGAAGTGACACAGTTGACTAGAACTTAAACACAGACAATTATATGTATTTTTTTTATATATATATATATTCAAGAGTTCACACTTAGCTGATGATTGATAATAAAGCTTGTTTGGCATGCTGTCCCGGGAGAGAGCCCTGACCTTATGAGATTCTCGAGCAATGGGCTCCCTCCTGTTTGCAGGGCAAGAGGGGAGTTTGAGCTCAGGTAGATCTCGATGAACTCCCCTGACTTATTTTTGGATAATGACAGATATAGGATGGCTAAGGAGAGATGTACGGCTTGCTAAGAGCTTGACTATGGTGTCAATTTGGCATGTTCAATTTATCAAGTGTGTGTTTTTTTGGACTGAGCAACGAGCAAACTCAGCACAGAAATGTCGACTGGTTTAGTAGCGACTTGTCGCCATGTTGCCCATCTTAAAAGGAGGGGAAGTAGGGGTTGGTTAGAGGGGGGATTCTTCAAGACAAAGATACTGAGATAAGAAAACTCTGGGTACTTATAGTGAGTTAGAAATCATCTGATTGGTGAATCAATCGTAAGCTGATGCAGGACCAGCTACGATCCATCATAAGCACGTGATCCTCTCGAAATTAGTTTATAAATAAACTTTGTTAATTGAAATTACTAATAGTAAACAAAATTGATGTTTTTGCAAATGTATTACTTAAGAGAGTAAACAGAAAAACATGAAAAGTCAACTTTTACTTTTACAATAATTGAAGCTGTATGAATTATGAGCCATCGATAGTCATATGGGAGTACAGTGGGGGCTCTTTAATTTAATATTATCAAGACAAAATGTCCTTAAACACATACAAACATTATATTTATAGATAACCTTACATAATTGTAATGTGTTGTCATTCAAACCGGTTTCATTAAAGCTTTTGTTTATGAAAAATTAAAAGTTTATCTTAAAGACTCACTCATATGGTGAGTATTTTATTGACTTAATAAAGCCACAAGGGGAAAACATGAAGAAGACAAACATTTAAAGGGCAAAATGTGTATTTTAAGCAGTTTATTAAAGAAATGTAAGAATATAATACAAAATAAACAACATTAAAAACAATAAAGAATTAGAGGCGGTTCATTCCGCTATGGAGACCTCTGAAATAGAGACTAAGCTGAAGGAAAATCAATGAATGAATGAAGAATTACATAAGCGTATAATAAGTTAGGTCTCATAGAGCAAATGCTGTACAAATGAAACCATGAAGCATTGTTTTCATGAACTTCCTGACCTTTCTGGTACAGTCATCAAGTGTCATTGAGTTGTTGTGTCCAAACTTCAGACTTTAAGTGTAAATAAAACAATGTCCAGACTACAAATTCAGTCAATTTTTTGCAGACACCACATAATCATTTTCAGTTTGGGCAAAACTGAAATAATAATAAGCTACAGTTTACTTTGGCATTTTCCATTTGAGAAATAGTATAAAATTTAAATAAGGGAAAGTCATTATCTTTATTTATTTATATTTTCCTTTTAAAAATGTCTGTGTATGGGGTGGTGAGTGAAAATGGAAAGACTACAGTAGATGGCTCAGATAAAGCAAAAAAATACCTCTTGACAGTCTGTTTAGACTCAAAAGCAGCATGACTGGCACAAACCCACCTTCATCTGTGTGTGTCCATTTGACCAAATGTTTCATAACCAATGTAGAGCAAAAGAGAATGTAATAAAAGGAAAAGCGTGCTCTGGGGAGAAGCAAAATGATGCTCTGGATGCAACTGAGATCAAGGCAATCAATAACAGAGAGGTAAAAGAAATGCAAAGAAAAAAAGTGTTGGGTCTATAAATAATATATAGGACTTTCTGAAAAACCATGGATCTGTGAAAGTAAAGAGACACTTAAAAGAAGAGCAAATTCAGAGTTGCTTCATGATCTTAAAATATGTAACTCATGTACTGTGACTGTGAGGCCATATTCAGTTTCACTACAGCTCATATTTCTGTGCTATTTTCAGTGGTGGACTATTTTGAAGTATTTTTACTTCATATTGCCCTTAAATAACCTTCCATTTTAAGTGTATCTTCTCTATTAAAATTCTGGATTGTTTCAAGCCAATACTGGGGTTAAACATGGACAATCCAACCACTGGGTTATTTATTTATTTATTTATTTATTTATTTATTTATTTATTTATTTGTTTTTCATGATTTAAATGACATTTAACCCAGTGGTAGTGTTTCTCCATATTTACAGAATTTTGGCTTGAAACAACTAAATTTCCATTTTTTAACAATACATTTTTTCCATTTGTTTTAGAGTATACTTTATGAGTTTTTATTTTAGGGGAAACCATTATTTCACCATATTGTAGATTCCAAAACACCACCACATTGTATGATAATAAACAGAAGAATTCCTTACGTGCTCAGAGGTATAAAGTAGACCTATGATGCGCTTTTTTACAAGCTATAAAATAAGTCTCTGATGTCTCTAGATGTGACCGAGCAAGCACAGGACGGCAACATGACATCAGATTAACGTTGTACCCTAATGTCATGGGGACGTTGAATTTTGTTGGGAAACAAAAATCGGGATGACATCAGAACCCAACATCAGTGTCCAACGTCCAATCTAAAATAAATCAAATATCAACGTCTAATGATGTTACAGCTTGAGGTTGTGTAGACATTATCACTATGACGTCTATCAGATGTTGGATTTTGGATGCCAGATGAATAAATGTCAATATCTGACATCAATATGATGCTGGTTTAAGATGTTGGATTGATGCTGGATTTTGCTCACTTTCCAACACAACCTAAAATCAACCAAAATTGTCCTTTGATGTCGATACTGGGCATCAAAGTAACGTTGCCTTTAGATGCTGGCTAGACTTCGAATTTTGGTCACCTGACTTCATGACCTAAATCTAACCTAATATTAATGTCTTATGACGTTGTGTGCCTGCTGGGAAAGTTGAAGCCCAAAATACCACACAAATCATTTTGTATAACTCTTTGAAACAGCACTTTGACTTTGATCGAAAGGTTGCCGTTCTGATGATTGTTGCTTTAAATTCAAATGAGATTGTGCTATTTTCAAAAGGGCAGAGCTACACATGCATGTGCCTCAACATAGTAGCAGATTTAAAGCAGGACTACTGTTATCTCTGTGAAAAACTGAAAATGTGAAAAGAAGTGTCTCAGAAAAAGTTTGTCTATGGAGACTACAGTGTTCATTTGTGCATCCTACAACTCCTCTTATCCTCTTAATCGATGACATTATCTTCTACAGGTACAATAATAACTCTAATGGTGGACAGTTGCTTCTCACTCAGGGCTGTCTATGCTAATGAGGGAGAGATTGTCATTAATGGGCAGGGATTTCCCCTCTGATGACATGTGCAGGGAAGAATGTCTGTCAAAGTGTTTCTGCAGTTTTGTATTAAGTGTGATTATAAAAGGCGGTTCATTCCGCTGAGGCGACCGCTGATGAAATAAAGGGACTAGCTGAAGAAAAATGAATGAATGATTATAAAAAATAGAATGAATTATTTTTTACAATTAGAGGCTGACTATGTTCACACACTGTTGCCACACAACTGTGTTTAAATCCCTTATAAAAGTGATTTTTGCATAATAATGTCTGATTGCCTCATTCAGAAAAGCAAAATGACATTTTAAAGAAAGCATTATTTCAAATAAAACATTATAAAAATCACTTTTCAAAACAGAGATATCCTCTAAATTCAGTCCACGACTGCAAACTCCACAGGCAAAGTCTTCAAATGTGGAAATGAGATGTAGTTAATGACAGTTAATGAGCTTGAGAGTGCTCAAGTAAAGTAATGATGAATTTTAGGACTGATTCCAGTCTCCGCACTACCAATTCTGGGTTAAAATCTCCTTTACTGGACATTTGGACTGACTGAGTATTGCTAATATTTACAGTATATTACAAATGCTGAATGAAATAATGCTATTATAATTATATAGTATTATTAGTTTATTTTCTTTATTAGACTATTTTCTCTTGAAATTACACCATAAAGTCAAATTAGCGCAGTATGTGGGAACAATTAATTATTATTGTTAATATTTTGGCGGTTCATTCTTCTGTGGCAACCCCTGATTAATAAAGCGACTAAGCCGAAAAGAAAATTAATTAATTAATGTTAATATTTTATCTGACAAACCTCTCAGTTTTTTCTTTTTAATTATCATTCATTCATTTTCTTTTCAGCTTGGTCCCTTTATTAATATGGGGTCGCCACAGCAGAATGAACTGTCAACTTATCCTGCACATGTTTTACACAGCGGATGCCCTTCCAGCCGCAACCCATCTCTGGGAAACATCCATACACACTAACTCACACTCATACACTATGGACAATTTAGCCTTCCCAATTCACCTATAGCGCATGTTTTTGGACTGTGGGGGAAACCGGAGCACCTGGAGGAAACCCACACGAATGCAGAGAGAACATGCAAACTCCACACAGAAACGCCAACTGACCCAGCGACCTTCTTGCTATGAGGCGACAGCACTACCTACTGCGCCACTGCGTTGCCTTCTTTTTAATTCAGCATATTCTATTGCTCATAATTTTATCTTTTAAAACAAAACAAAACAAACTTTTTATTAACCAGAATACAGATTTCAGATCAGATCAAATTTCATGTACATAAATTCAAATTCCAACTATGTATACACTATAGAAATATAATTAAACAATAAATAATTCCCTTGAACAGACAAACAGAGTATTGTAATTAATTAAAATGTGTTTTATGGTTTTCTTTGAGGAGGGAACAGGATAAATAGCCTTGTTTGTTCCCCGGTGGCATGCTGGTGTTTGTGTTAATGTTGTGATTACAGTGAACACTTTCTAGAAGGGGACACAAGGGTCGTCCTCATTCACTATGCTAAAGCTTTTTGATTCTCCCTAATTAAACTTGTGCATAATGGCTCCCACATCTGCATGCCTACACAAGAATAATGTGCTTTCAAGTTATGAAATAAGTGTTTTCCATGTTTCTGTTTATCCAGAGTGATTCCCTAAGGTAGAAAACCCTTCATCCAGAAGAAGAAGTAAAAAAAATACCGAACACACATACATTCTTTTAACATTTACTTCTAACGTATCTAAATATTCCACATTGTAGACTTACAGAAAATCACATGCAGTATGTACCGAAAAGCATAATCTCCAGTGAAAAAACTATAAAATATAATATAATTGTAATTGTAATATATAAATAAATATAATTATATAATATTAATATAATAATAAATATAAATATAATTGTAAAAATATAATTGAAGTATACTTAAATTGTGCAAACTTGTTGCTTTAACTCAATTAATGAATCGTAATGTTATTGTATTGTCGTTTAAGTGGTATTTAATAGTATATTAAAGGCATCCCTTACTTACATTAAGTCTTATTTGCTTAGACTATTAACATCTGCAGTGTTAACTTTAAATTGAGACTTTGTATTAGAAGTGTTAGTTTGCAATAGCTTGTACTAATTATCGGGGAGAATGTTGTTAAATACTTGCATGATTATAGCTGCACTCTTCACCACAATCAAGATGACAAAACATTGATGTCAAAACCCTGACGTCCATTTGACATCCACACACTGATGCCCTTTTGACCACCAAAATAACAACACAAAAAAAATAATACAATATAAGCTTCATTTTTTAAATTACACTGTGTCAGACTATTTATACACCACACTTGGACACACACATTGCTGTGTTATTTGACTGTTTTGTTGGTGTAAACCCTGTAACATTATGAAGTGTTTCCTGGTTTAGTCTCTCCGTGTTTGACCGTTTTCTGCTGCCTGCATCGACCATTTGCCTGTTACCTGACTATGCTTCCGGATTTCCTTGTATGTACCTGTTTGCTCCTGTGTTTGACCCTTGCCTGCCTGACTACATCTTAATAAAGCTGCACGTAAATCTTCAACTCCATTGTCTCAGACTCTCACATAAACACTGGTATCCCTACGATAGACATAAACTACCTTGATGTCAAAACAACATTTGCGAAAAAAAAAAACCCACACACACACACATCAAAACTGTACTGTAATTGATTTTTGACATGTTGTTTTTTTGTCACCAAGATATTAATTTGATGTTGTTTTTTACATCAGATTAAGTAATTTACATCAAAACCATTTGCATTTTTGTTCTTTACAAGTTTTTTTATGTCATTTTGACATCAAGGTTATCGCTGGATGAGAACCCTAAACATTTTAAATTAAATAACCTCTGTAAAACTAGCATAAAAGATACCAAATAATTTCAACATGTATTCATTCCCCTTATACGATACGAGTCAACTCAGTCAGTATAAGTCCAGCTTAATTGAATCAATTTTGAGTTGTACCCCATTAAGTACAGGGAACTTTCATCAATAAATTAGTGAAAGGTGCTAATTTCATTTAATTAATTGGACTTAAATTTTACAGTTTTTTCAAAAGAAATATAAGAACTATGAGGCGAAATATTTCAGTTTGGTCTGAAAATGAGGGCAGTGGCTGTGCTCTCCTCTTGTGCCCAGTCAGCTGAAGTGCTGAAGAAACTGCTTCAGCCCAGTGATTCAGCCTGTCAGTCCCACTGGAGAATCAACCAAAAGCACAGTGATGTCCCCAATGCCAACATCCTCAGCATTTTCACCGTCCCTGAGATGCCTCACATCAAGCACACTTCTCAGTTCTGCCTGGTAGTCAGCATATTTCGCACGTAATGGTCAAAAAGGTGAATATATATTATATAAACATATAGTAACATAAAATGTGTTTTTCTTATACTGACAATATTGATACAGATTATCTGCATGTTTGTGTGTTTATACAAATGTAATCACTAGATTAAACTACAGTTTTAAACTGTTTATGTATTGTTTATTGGGCTAATGTTTCATTGAAATAAGCATAACTCCATTTCTGTTGTCCAGAAAGTAGTCAACCAAAGAAAATAACAAACATATTGCTGCAGAAGAGTACATATTGAATACCATGATATCAGGATAGTAATGTTTATAAATTAATGTTATTAATCTTCTATATAGCTTTAATTATTTACATATTAGTATAGTATTGTTATGATAATACAGATATGTAATTTGTATACTACTAATTGCTGTTATGTTGGTTGGTTGACTGACTGATTGTCTGGTTGGTTGGTTGACTGACTGATTGTCTGGTTGGTTGGTTGACTGACTGATTGTCTGGTTGGTTGGTTGGTTGGTTGGTTGGTTGGTTGGTTGGTTGGTTGGTTGGTTGGTTGGACTGACTGGTTATTCGACTAATGATTGGTTGGTTACTTGGTTAGTTGGTTAGCTGGTATTTTGGTTGGTTGGTTGACTGACTAGTTGGTTGGTTTGTTGACTGAATGGTTGGTTGATAGTTTGACTTGTTGGTTGGTTGACTGACTGGTTATTTGACTGACGGTTGGTTGGTTGGTTTGTTGGTTGGTTAGCTAGATAGTTGGTTGGTTTGTTAACTGAATGGTTGGTTGGTTGGTTTGTTGGTTGGTTAGCTAGATAGTTGGTTGGTTTGTTAACTGAATGGTTGGTTGGTTGACTGACTGGTTATTTGACTGACGGTTGGTTGGTTGGTTGGTTGGTTGGTTGGTTAGCTAGATAGTTGGTTGGTTTGTTAACTGAATGGCTGGTGTGTTGACTGACTGGTTATTTGACAGACTGGGGTTCATTTCCAAAAACCATATTTAGCTGACTAAGGTCTCAAGTTCAATCGTTACAAACATAGCTTGTTGATTTGGCGTTTCCTAAATCTATTGTTCTAATGAACATTCGCAAACTGCGTGAACTACACCTCTAGAGCTGTAGTTAGAAACATAGTTCCTGACTGTGTTTTATTCCCAGTTATCCCCCCTGTGCCATATTCCTTTAGAACATTCCAGCATTTAAACTTGGAATGATTAAAAAAGTTCAGTTTTAGCGATCTTCATATTTACAATTGTGTTCCCTTCGCAGTGCACTTTGAAAACATTTATTTATTATTTTGAACACAGCCGAGGCTCATGACGAAAGCTATAGGTGACCTATTATTTAAAAGTGGAGTTTACGGTACATCTCCAAAGCTTGTGAAAACAAAAATATATGGCATACGTTAATGGTTTTAATTTGTAGTAGGCTATTTATTAAGAAATGTATCTGAACTGTAGGCCTATATGACATGAGCCTGTTGGTTAGAACATTTATGCAGTGGCTTGAATGTGTCAAATTGTAAAAGTAGACTTAAAAAAACTACATCCTACTTAATAATAATAATAATAATAATAATAATAATAATAATAATAATAATAATAATAATAATAATAATAATAATAATAATAAGTTATAACAATCATTATTATTATTAATAAGTAGGATTTTTTTTTATTTTCTAAATAATTGGCCTATTGTAAATTACAACCATTAGCCTAATGCTTTATATGATTTATATATGAGATTAGAGTGTTAGCTTTTATGTTTTAGAATAGAATATGGCATATTCTTAATAATATTTGTAAAGGAAACATAGGCCCTATATGTGCTGTTTACATATATTTCAATTAATTTGGAAAATGAATGCATGCTTTTAATCAAAACTAATATTGGATTTGTTTTAATGCGTGTGCGTATAAAACAACCTAATTTGCAAAAAATAAATAAATAAATAAAAGATAGGGTTTTTCTCTAAAGGACTTGTTACTCTATCCTGTTTAGAGCATCATTATGGACGTCTTACGTTATAATTAACATAGTTCAAAAGATGGATCTGCGACAAAGCAGCTACGGTTTTGGGAAACACTCAACACTACATCCCCTTTTTTCCAAACGATGCAAAGTACTATGATAGTTCAACCACAAATTATGTCATTGTTTGGGAAACGCACCCCTGGTTGGTTTGTTGGTTGACTGACTGACTGACTACTGGTTGACTGACTGGTTGGATGGTTGGTTGACTCTTAGGTAGATTGTATGGTTGTTTGACCGACTGGTTAAATAGTTAACATACTGACTGATTGGTTGGTTAGTTGATTATTTAAAAATAATAAATCTTTTGTAAATGAGAGGTCCCTCAATGTCCCTTACTTGAATGTGTAATTATTAAGGTTGCAAAAACAAATCAATTATATTTAAACAATTGTAAATGATCAAGAACAAATTTGATTTCCCTGCATTTTTCTATGGATTGAATTGGTCATTTTGATATTTTAGCATTTGCATTAAAATGATGTGCAAATCATTGGTTTAGTTTTAGTATGCAATGTTTCATATATGTTTAACCTTTTTTGTTAATAACTGTAGCATCTAATACACAGAAACAGTACTGTAGAGTTATTATGTGACTTTCAGTGTTGTTTTAACATCATTATCTCTCAAAGTTAAATTCATATTAATCAAATACAAATGCTATGTGCCCAAAGTGTGTGCATCAAGTTGGCTTTCCACCAACTCAGAGTCTTTAATCAGCAGTGTGGCTGAAATCCAGAGTCAACAAATGAATCTACTGCAAGACTGAATATCTGTAATACTCTCCTCAAAACTTGTGGTTAACCCTGGCAAACTCCCAACATACAGCCCAACGAATACTGTACAAAATCTCAGTCAAAGTCATTGCAAAAACATAAAGAACAGACAAATCGCCAACTTGTGGATAGCCATGACTTCAGAAGTGACTTTCTAACCGCATGTGAAGGGAGAAAAGCTCACACTAAATAGGTCAGTACTGTTGGGTGAGTATCTGCGTGGCACACATTTCTACACTAATATACCTCCCCTCATGCTCATCAACCCTGACAATGATATTGTAATCTGTGACTTGTTTCCAACCTAGTAATGCCCTCATTTCAAAACTGTATGTGTTCGCTATCTATTCTACTGTGCCTCGTGCTTGTTTTATCACACCTGTTCATTCTTTATTCATCACAACCAGTCACTCAAAGCCTTTTGCGGGATTTTCAGTCCTCTCCCTGCAAACTTTTGAACAACCTCTGTTATTAGAGCAGAAAAACAGACCTTCTTGCACTGAAAATGTCAGAAGCACTCAGCACGACCAAGACAGACCCAGATTCTAGTTTTGTTTCTGGCCTTTATGTGAGGGTCATGATTCTCAACGGGATACAGATGTCAGATGACCTTCAGAAAGGTCCTGTGGATTAAATAATTTTAATAATGTGTGGCTAAATGTATGGGTTTTAGATTTAGTTACTCCATTTTATGTGAATGTCTGTTCTGGCAGGGTGTGTTTATCAAACATCTGCTGAAAAATAATATTTTGACTCAGTTACCTTTCTTCAGGTGAAACAATGGATCTGATTTTGGATTTGTTGAAATGAATTGAGTTTGTTCTCACTGCACCTTTAATAATCCTCTTATTTGTGCTCAACCAATCAGTGAAGAAGGATGTCAGAGATTATCTACTTTCCCTATCAACTGGCATTAAACCTAGTGGAGATTACTGCAGTCTTTGTTGTAATGATTAAACCGCAGAAACTGGCATGTGGTAAGACTGACCCCTTGTGGCATCATGATCATTTCTGCTGTTGCTTTACCCTCAGAAAGAAGCAAGATGCTGAGATAAAAATTATATCAGCTCAAAAGCCCTCTTTTTTTACACATTCTCGCTCAGATATCTTTGAGAATCAGAACATTTTTGAGAGCAGCGTTTGAGTTTAATCATCCGCTGCAGAGAAAATGAATTATTTGATATTTGGAGACAGTTAAACTTCCTCAGACATACCACTGCAGGTCTTTGATCTTGTGAAGCTCTCCAAATGTATTTGCATGTAAAGCTCATTGTGTCTCCACTGCTATATCCATCAAATCTCTAGTCAGTTTTCCACTTGACATGAGACTATCCTGTTTCTGAAAATTTACACAGGCAGAATGGTCTTTTCTGTCTCCATGCGAGAGTGATGTTAAATTGCAGAGAAAGAAGAACCACTGGTGGCAATGGAGGTTTTAAAATAAAAGTGCAATGGGTAACACTTTACAATAACAGTACATGAATAATGATATGTTAATATGTAAACTATGCATTACTTTATTATGAATTATGAGTTAAGGCGCACACTAACCATGAACTAACTTTAACTAACATGACTCATAAGAGTTCATGTGCGAATAACAGCTACCTTAATTACTTGTCAGTACATGTTGTTAATTAATGTATTAATTAACATTTAAGTTAAAGCTAAATGTAACCAACATGAACTCATGAGCTGTTAATGTAGATTTATGTCATGACTTTACTTGGAGGGGCACATCACCATTAACTTACTCTTAACTACTCATGAACTCCTGTGTTTAAACTGCTGATGTTGACTAAACACTTTTCTATTGTTATTCAGTGTAAATACACTAGACGGACGTGCATAACGAGTTCATGAGTAGTTAAGAATGGGTTAATGATGATGTGCCCCTCCAAGTAAAGTCATGATATAATTAAACAGTAAGATATCATGAGTTCATGATGGTTAAATTAAGCATAAACTAATGTGGTAATTAATACATCGATTAACAAACAATAATCTACTTATAAGTAATTAAGGCAGCTGTTATTCACACATGAACTTATGTGAATCATGTTATAGTTAAGTTAGTTCATGATTAGCACATGCATTAGCTCGTCATTAGTTCATAATATAGTAATGTTTAGTTTACATATAAACACATCATTATTCATGTACTGTTATTGTAAAGTGTTACTGTGCAATGTGATCTTTATGTAATTGTTTTCTTTGATTCCTATGTGTGCTTTACACTGCAGTGTTTCTCAAAAAGGGGTGCAGTGCCCATTAAGGGGGTTTAGCAAACTTCCTAAGGGTCATAGATTGACTTGATGCTGAAATAGTTTATCCTGACTATCCTAAGTTTATCCTAAGTATACTGAATTAAGCTTACTGATACTTGAATTAGACAAGACTGATTGCTTGATTGCTTGATTGATTGATTGATTGATTGATTGATTGATTGATTGATTGATTGATTGATTAATTTTTACAAATGTCTGTCTTTGTTACAAGTAGTCTAAGGTATGATGTATGACTAAGTCATTCTCATGCCTCCTAAAAGAGGTTAAACAAGCAGCAGCAAATCAAGCACCTTTTTATTTTTCTTATTAAAATAATGCATTCACTAGAATACATTATATATTACTTTACACATTGCATTAACTTATGAAAACATTTGCATATTATTTAATAATATTACTGAAATCGATATAAAACTGAATATTTAATTCAGTTATACTATATGCATTTTTTGAATCAGCCTTAAAATATATGCATATAATTTAATGTTCAAATTAAGTTCAGGTTTAGATAATTTATCATTAGTAGTAGTAGTACAGTAAAGGCAATTAATACTCATTTGCACAATGTCTCTTGCACAATATGTTAAAACAACATCAAAATGCTTGTGCCATATGATTTGTAAACAAATACATTTTGCATTTTATATATAACTTTGGCAAACTTGCTGGTTTTTTACTTCAGGGGCTGCCAACTTTTAGATTTAGCTTGGAGTGAGATTACCCCGCCCCTATACCCCCAAGCCATTTTATAAATATATAAAAACGGTATTATTTTAATAAATACTTTTAATAAAAATTTTATTTTAAATAAGAGGTTTATTACTATCAACAATTATTATATTCTAAATAAATAAAAGAACAAATCTGTTCTAAATGTAACTGGAAAACAATATAAAGACACAACTAAAGTGATATGCTAAGATCACTTAAGAAATTTTTTACAGAAATATATTCATTTCAGGACAGCACGGTGACTCAGCAAGAAGGTGGCTGATTCGAGTCCCGGCTGGTTCAGTTGGACTTTCTGTGTGTAGTTTGCATGTTCTCCCCATGTTGGCGTGGGTTTCCTTCAGGTGCTCCGGTTTCCCCCACAGTCCAAACACATAGGGTACAGGTCAGTTGAATAAACTAAATTGGTCGTAATCCTAACCCTAAGAATGTGTGTTTGTGTGAACGAGTGTATGGGTGTTTTTCAGTACTGGGTTGCAGCTGGAAGGGCATCCGCTGTGCAAAACAAGCCAGAACAGGTGACATTTCATTCCGCTATGGCAACCTCTGAAATAGAAACTAAGCCGTATAAAAATAAATAAATGAATATTAATTTATTATAATTACATTTTATAGACAATTCCATAAAACACCAAAAATATTGTTTACAGAATTATCTCTTGTGTTGTTTCTTGGCCAAGAATTAGATTTATTAACTCCCTGACTTCATTCCTCCTTTCTGCTTCATACAAAAAAAAATCTATCAGGAGCTATGCTTAGTCAAAATAAGATCATATTTTTTAACTTTAGTTTTGTCAACTCACTGCATGCCAACACCTGCACATAAAAGGCTGCTACCCCTGCTAAAATGCCCCCTCTGAAATGTGAATCTATTAACTTAAATTGATATTTTTTAAATAAAAGTTATGACACTAATGAGAGTGAACCCTTCTCTTACAGAAGAATTTTTTTTTTTTACATTTATTTGTAAACCTAGTACGTTTTAAAATGCGTTCCACTTGTTGTTTTTGTTTTATCCATCAAGATAATGATCACATTACGTTCAACCAGTTATGGCCTTTGGTTTTTATGTGGACTGAATACTGTGAGAATGCTGTCAATTGCAAGACTCTCACGCCGAACGTGTGAGAGTTGGCAGCCCTGTTACTAATGGTTATGTTTAGGGGTTATAGCAAATTTTCAAATGTATTCCAAATCATAACCATATAGCACCAATCATTGGTCTTTCCACACTGCAGTGTACTCTGCAATATGATCTATTGCAATAGTGTTTCACTCACTGGGCACTACTGTGAAACATACAAGAAGCAATACAGAACAATTATTTGCAAAAATAATTAATTAAAAAAATTTGCATTGCTAACCTATTGTACTAACATTTCACCCAATAGGCTTTAATCAATAAATTCTGTGCCTGTGTGCGAATGCAAAAATGTTCTCTCAGAAAGGAGACTGTTGCGGCACATAAATAAATATTCCATAGTTAATTTCCACCCTATAAAATTAACCTTTGACCTTCACAGAAGCAGTCAGCATATGAATGGTACTCTCTCAACAGGCCAATGCAGAGCAGTAATGCCAGATTTATAGTCTCATTGGTTGGAAAAGAGCCTGCAATAAAAGCACTTGTCCATTAAATATAACATGTGACTCTCTTGATAATCTCTTTGTCTATAAATCCTTTGTGCGGATGATTCAGCATCTCAGGAAGAGACTCATTATGAACTGCAGCAGTGGCCAACATTGTGCTAGATTAACGTGATGTATAATTTAATAAAACTCACACTGCATTCTCAAAATAGCAAAGCTTCTAAGAATAAAGAAAATGTATGCCACACAACAACACATTGTAAGAAGCATGCATAGCTCTTAAATAAGAACTCTGGAACAACGTTTAACTTCCCCATGGAAGATAATGCAATCATTTAATTGTCAGAATACCAGATAATGCAGTTTGTGTGTATATAAATCACACCTGAGCAATGCGCACATAAGAGCTGTCTTAAAGGGGTGGTCCAGAGTGTATTTGTATGGCTTGATTGTGCTTATAATATGCAAAGCAATGTGTGCTCATTCTTTATTTGTTGAAAATCACATTATTTTTTTCTTATGTGAGGTACATTATTTATATCTTACTTTGATTAGATACTGCTACTCAGCTAACATAAAAACAACTGTCATATTTCCTGGTTCCTCCGAAAGCCCGCCCTCAAGAGGTTCTGATTGGTCAGCTAACATAATGTGCTGTGATTCGTGAATCAGCTCCACGTCACCAGGAAGCGTCACGTCCAGTCACTAGCACATGCTGTGCCTCTGCTGTGTGAATACTGTCAGACAGAGTAGCTGTGTCAGTGTGAGCCTAAATATGTGCAAGTTATATGCTTATTTCACGCGGCCACCATTTTAAAACCCGAAAGCGAGGCTGCGGTAGGGAAGAAACCCGGAAATATAGGATCAGCACTGTTCACATTGCAGCAACATGCTGTGTACTACGAACCTACAGCTGTTGCCACGATTTCAAAATGCCGATATGGTGTAAACATCACTTTAATATCATTCAGTTCAGTTTAATTTAAACAATTAAAAGCATAGTATGCATCAAACAACATTACAATCTGTTTCAGAGTAATACATCCAAGTGTCCTCCTAGGCTTCAGTTCATGGCAGCAGGTAAACACCGTGGGGACGCTTCCCTGCTTCAGTCCTCTGTAGCACACCCTCGTGTTGTCTGTAATTGTGTTGTCCCGGTACTGAAGTTTTAAAAACATCCATTTCCCGCTAATATTCAAGCGCCACTGAGTGCGTTCCTAAACAGCTGATTTGCCATGGTATTCACCAGTTCTCAACAGAAATGAAGGTCATCAGCTCATCGTTCTTCACTGAGTGCAAACCGTGAAGATTATTCAATTTATCAGTGGATCGCTCGTCTGTGTTTGTGCTCGGTAAACATCAGTGAAGTGCGGTGAACTGATGACCTTCACAGCCAATCACAGTCATTTCTGTTGAGCGCGTGAACACAATGGTAAGTCAGCGCTGTTTAAGAATGCCATCAACAGTACCTTTAATGTTATCAGAGAATTGACGTTTTTTTTTTTTTTCAGTGCTGAAGTTCAGTATCTTGACATGTCTAATATAGTGAAAGAATCAGTTCATTAACTTAAGTTTCATAAATGGCGTCTGAAACGTGTGTTTGGGAAAGAAAACATTAGCTAATTAGTGCCATTTCCTTTAACTTAGCTGAAAATGAGATCCAATATCCCTTTTTATTTTCACTATTCATTCAGAATGGACCTTTGAGTCACTCGGAAGAAGGTGAAAGTATAAATTTGTGTCGACTTCTCTTCGCTGATAAGATATACAGCCAGGTACACAACATTCCTGTGTGACTACTCACCGCAGCCCATATGATAATAATCAGTCCATATGAAGCATTCTCATATCTTTTGCTAGTTTGTTATTTGAGATGTACAACGCAGGGAAAGCGTCTGCATAGAGAGACACTACAGTGCTGCTGAAGTTTGGCTGTTTACAGCAGTTTGACTGATAAATATGAATTTGTAGCTAAATTGTTAACTATGCCAAACAACATAAACCTTGTTTATGTCATCACTACAGCATACCGCTAATGCTAGAAAATATGCATGTAATAGATAAATTTTAACAAATAAAAATACTTACAGGTTGTTGCTCACAATCCACAGCTTCTTCTATTATGGTTGGAGCTGCTCCTTTTTTGAGGAGTTTTTAGCCAAATCCAGCACTGAACTGGGAGAGATTCTGGAAGCTATCCTTTGTCAAATGCTAAAGCTATATTTTTACTCTCTGGAACATAATTAAAATAAAATTGTAATAACTTCTCTCTTTGTGTCGTGTCCTTTGGAAGTCCAGATATAGAAACAGAATGAGCTCTGTGGAAATAGCAGTGTTTGGACTGCATTTTAGCTTTCTCTGCTTTAACATTACAGTGCTTCTGGCCAAGCCCCTTCACTGCGCAGGGTGTATGCATGTGGTGTATGTGTGTAACCTGATGGATTTGTGATCACTTTAACCAGGTTGTGTTTTTTTTGTATTCCCGAAACTTTGTTCGCTGTATGCTTTGCTAAGCTAACTCTAAAAAAGCCAATGTCTCCCTTTGCATTGAACTTTGAGTGTTTTACATTCACAGATGTTGTTTATGTTCACACAGCTACATTACACATCAACTAAAGCTTAAAATATTATATTGTATTGGACCTCTCCTTTAAAGCTGCCATATCTAAAAAAGATTTTCAGTAGTTACGTACTTTCTCCTTGTGTCATTCCTATTTGATTTCACGTAACTAACTTTCTGAATTTATTTTCTGTTTATTTGTATGTGCGGATTGTTTGGATTTTCACAAAAATCAGGGTCAATTTTATATCATCAGCTCCTTTAGAAACATATTTAGCTGGAAAAATCATGGTGTGTTTAATACTGTAAAGTATTGCAATACTGGTCTAATGATGTTTGGTTAAAAGAATGAAGGCAGATCTGCTGTTTTACTGGTGCTTATTATGCCTATAATAATTCAGTCAAAAGGCTCTTTATATTTAAAATAAGCATTGATTGGCTCATTAATTACCTGACCGCTCTGTTTAATCAAGGGCAAGGTTTCAAGGTTGATGAATGCTGCTTAGATTTGTAAGCATATGCTTGACCTTAAAACTAATTTTAGTCACTTGCTTTCTCCTGCCTGTTGTGCTAGATTGTACAGATAGACTGGGCTCCTCAGCACCAACATATGTGTTAAATACTTCTGTCTCACTGTGGTTGTAGTTAGCACACAGAGTGTAAGAACAACCATGAACATACAAATACATCCAACCTCTAGAATGAATCAAACTGATACTGTGGTCACACTAGAGTTTGAATTTGCAATATTCTGCTGGACGGCACTGTGAAAAGGGGCAGGATTAAACAGACATTAAAAATGCGAGTGATTGGTCCACAAGTCATGTTTTGATCTTCAATTGGCCTCACACAGCCATGTGATGATTTCGCACAACAAAGTTCACCAAGCTTGAACTTTCTAACGCAGCAAACTGTGAATCTTGTCGCACGAGCTTGAGTTTCCAGCCTGTCGCATTTGCATGCATAAAAATGGATGTCTATGGGGCAGAAAGTGCAGTGTGACTGCGGGTTTAGGGTGACATGCATCAGAATAAGCAGTGAACCAAACAAGGAACAAGTTGAGATAATCAATGAAACAATGACCAACTGAGACAACAAATTGGAATCGTGAACATGGGTGAAATAAGCAGAATAGCTGTGTCTTAATTCAGAGGCTGCATCCTTTGTGAGATGTAAACTTCAAAAGTGAGTCCTTCGAAGTCCACACAGGCCGAGCCGAACACTGTGAAATAAGATAGTTAAGCTATATACTGATCTCAACTCGTCACCTAGCAACCGTGGCAGCTGCCGTTAATGAGCGACAGCAACATTTGTACTGACTTTTTCTCAAAGTGATTTTAAAACTTATATTTAGAGATCTGAGAGCAAAACAAAGTTCCCAAACTGTAGAAATATATTCCCTATTTCCTATGCATGCAACACATAAAAATGTAAAAGGTATATAAAATGACTTCTTAGTACTATTTTTTACATGTTTATTTACATATCAAAATAAACTGAAACCTAATTCATTCAGTTATATCATAAATATCATAATTCATATTCTTGGACGAGGTAGCAAAGTATCAACCAGCTGTAATCTAATTACATACAAAGAACATGTTTAGAGGCTACATTTGAAGGAGCCTCAAATTAGTTTGAATTGAGACAACCTTCGAATTCTTCCTTCATTGGATTCAGCCTCTGAAATGAAACACAGCTAATGCATGTCAGTACGAATCCCCCTTCCCCCCCAAAAAAACATCTAGTTATAGAAAAAGAAAGATTAAACATGTAAAAAAAATGTTTGTCTTAACACAAAATATGGTCAAAACCATCATTGGGATTATAAAAAATATTAATATTTATTATAAATAAAGTTATTATTAATATTATTAATTTTCTTAATAAATAACAGAAAACAATCCTAAATGTAACTGAGAAACAATGTAAAGACACAACTGAAGTAATATGCTAAGATCACAAGAAATATTTTGCATGAATATTAATTATGACAATTCTATAGAATACAATATATATATATATATATATATATATATATATATATATATATATATATATATATATATATATATATATATATATATATATATATATATATATATATAATTATCTGTTCATCTTAGACCCGACTGAGAATTAGGCTGAGAATTAATGTTAGTCTTACCTCCCTGACTTTATCCTTCCTTTCTGCTTCAAAGCCATACTTAATCAAAATAAGATCATCATCATATTATACGCTGCGTGTCGACACCTCGTGTCATAAAAGTAACAGAAAATTAGGCCTTTACTCCAGTTTCACAGTGCATGAGCGGCACCTATTTTATCGGCATGCATGTGAACAAGAACAGGAGCAGCATGCTAGAGCTGCGGGAATGTTTTTTTCTCTGCGTGTGCGTCAGTTTGCTTTTACCAGCGTTGTTGTGGTTGCGCTTAGAGAATAACAAAAGACATTTTGAAAATTATACATTTACACAAAGAAAATTATACATTTGCAAAAAGTACATATCTCCAAGCTTAGTGGGGCACAGATGATTTTTACTGTGGCATGTTTTTTTCCTCTCTGTTGCCTCACTGCAAGAAGGTTGCTGGTTTGAGTCCCGGCTTGGCCATTTAGCATTTCTGTGAGGAGTTTGCATGTTTTGCCCTTGTTCACGTGGGTTTTCTCCGAGTGCTCCGGTTTCTCCCACAGTCCAAAGACATGCGCTATGGGTGAATTGAATAAACTAAATTGACCATAGTCTATGTGTGTGAATGAGTCTGTATAGATGTTTCCCAGTACTGGGTTGCAGCTAGAAGGGCATCCACTGTGTAAAACATATGCTGGATAAGTTGGCGGTACATTCTCTGTGGCGAGCCTAGATTTATAAAGGGACTTTATATAAGGGACTTTGCTTTATATATATATATATATATATATATATATATATATATATATATATATATATATATATATATATATATATATATATATATAGTAGCAAATAATTTTATTAATAATCATAATAATATATTTTTTAATTGTAAAATTGTTGTTATGTGTAATATTGCTGTCTAGGGACAGAAAGCCCACGTTTCTGTAGAATGACCCAGAATGTTGCAGAACATAAAACAAAAACATCGATTTTTATTTAAAACTTTATTTTGAAAACCGGATATATTTCCGGGTTTTTTCGCCTGGCTGGGTTGTGGTTATTTGTTTTTTTGTTTCGGAGCAGAGTTAGCGACGTGATCAGCTAGTACTGATCAAATACTAGTGTTGGTCAAAATTTCATCGTCGAAGGTGTAATAATGTCGGGTGGGACTCGACTAGAGAACGCCAATCCTCTGATATTTCAGCGGTCAGGGGAAAGACTGCTCACCTCCACTGATGAAGATGAAGATGTGGCGGACCCTATCGATGTCAGAGAGATCTTCGATATCCTTTCACAGCACAACACTTTCAGGCTACACCACTGCTTTGACAAGTCGCCCCGTTGCTTTAAATTTTCTGCCCCCATAGCAGTTATTTACTTCTACTATCTGCTGTAGTTCACAAACTCATTTAAGTGTTATTGTATACTCGAGTCAGACCTTAACTAATTACATCTGATTAGGTCGATCAATGACCCCGAGCACCCGCTGTCCCTCGAGGAGCTCAATGTGGTGGAACAAGTGCGTGTCAATGTGAGTCTGAGCGGTATACACACAGTAACAGTTGACAGAACTTCTCTAATAACTAGATATATATTAGTTTGGTCACACTTTACAAGGTTTCATTGGTTAATGTATGACTAGAATAGAATAGAATGCGTTTTATTGTCATTGTACACATATACAATGTACATTATATACATGTGCGATGAGATTGTGTATCTCACTACTCAGTCAATCGTAAATATATCCTTCCAATACAAATCCCACTAAACAACAAGTTACAGTAGAAATAACTGTAGATGATAAACAGTAGTGCAATATAGGGGATGGGGGGGGGGGAGTAAACAGTTCTGAGGTAGATACATTTACTAATGCATTATTAAGATCAAAATTCTTAGTTGTTAACATTAGTTAATGCACCGTGAGTTTACATAAACTAATAACTAATTTTATTAACATAAACAAATACAACCTTATTGTAAAGTGGTATTAAATGTTTGAACTCTTCAATGAACTTGTGATTCCTCAAGAAAATAAGAAATTCCATGGACAATAAAAATCATTAATCATAATTATAAGTTATTGTGACACATAATCCTTTCTCCCTCGCTGTTTCAAGTCTCAGTTTGAACACTTTTCTCTGAATTTCAAAATATATTTAAGTCTTTAACTGCCCCACCAAGAGAAACATTTTTGGACTGCATTTCTTAACTCCTAATGTTGCTATTTAACACACTCAGGGCGTACTTACACTATGCTATCCGAACCATGCCCAGGCCCGTTTCCCGCATCGTTTGAGAAGTGTGAGTGCTCTGAATCGGGCTCAGGCACGGTTCACTTGGGTACTCTGTATCCTTGTGTGTGAGTGCAAAACACGCCAAAGCCCGAAACTGAAAGCGAGACTCTTTATATGCGTTTATTAATCATTCTTATTGTTCAATGAACGCAAACTGTTGTAGTTTATTGAAGACTCAAACCTCTCACTGCACGAAAGCTCCGCACCTTCAGCAAACCTCCTAATTTCTGCACCACGAGGACTTTATGATTGTTTATGAGCGTCAAATGTGGCTGGATATTTGACTGCGTGTCGCTGCATATCAAACGACGATATAACTGAAGAAATCTCCACTGTACTGAGCGAGAGTGCTTCTGACCAGCGCATCATCGATGACGTAAGCGTGCCCTAGCCCGAATTGGGCCGTCGGGGGAGACGGGAGGGGGGACAAGCGTGCTTTGGCCCGGTTCAAGGCAACTGTTATAGTGTGAGTACGCCTTCAGTTTATGGTAAAAGTACTGGAATTAATACATATACTGTGAAAATCAGAAAATATGAAGTGTAAGACCAATTTATTTAACAACAATCAAACTAAAACATTTTTGAATACTAAATCATCTTTATTTATTGAAGTGTGCCAAAAAAGATTTAAAATTCTCATTACACGTTTTCTTGTTTGTTTGTTTTTTGTTTGTTTTTTACAGTAAAACCAAAATCAAGTGTAGAAGTGCAACAGGATTATGATTTTTTTAAAGCAACAATGTGTGTTTAAACCATTATTTAAAACAGTTATTCTTTAAATGACTTTAACAGTCATTATTTAAAACGGTCATAATATGGTCAACCATTTGGTATTGAAATCTTAATCTTGCCATTTGCTTTTTTCTACGATTCCTAAGTTCTAAAAGTTCATTTTTAAGGTTTTCTTACTATTCTTACTTTAATTCTTCAGATTTTATATCTTTTGTTTGCTCAGAATTGTGTGATGTAAACTTGCGTTTGCATGTAAAGCTGTGATAACTCTCAGGTAGGAAAAGTATTGGGATCATCCGGTTTCTGATTTTATATATTCCAATTGTAACCTTACTCTCAGAATTGTGACTAGTGCACCTGCAGTTGTGAGATTTTATCTTAATATTTGGAGAAAAAAACTACTTTAACAGCTATAAGAACCAGAAATATTATACTTTACCATCTTAATAATAGTTTAATAAATACAACTGGATTTTATTAGTTATTACTTATTTAATAAAACTATTACAAACTGAAATCGGATTATGAAGATCATTGTAATGCGTTATTAGACATTAACTGAGAAATTAACATCACCTAAGATTAATAAAACTTTTGTAGTTTTCCTCTTGAGTTTAGTACTAATGGTAACTTCTGGAGCCTTACTGCACAGTGGTAATATACAGTAGCCACATAAACGATCACATAATAATCAACCAGTATTTGGGTATGTACTGGGCTGTATTAACATGGGAAAATGTTCATGGTTTCAGAAAGTTTCAAAGTATTTGGCGCCATAATGAAAACCATTGTAAATACAATCTGAATATTCTACAAAGCAACGTTTAATGATAAAGAATTTTTCACTGGATTTTGAAGTGCCCACGATATCAATATTGTGCATGTTCATTATCACATATATTCTGCTATTGAATATCAACATACACTCACCAGCCACTTTATCAGGTACACCTCTCCAACTGCTCGTTAACACAAATTTTTAATCAGCCAATCACATGGCAGCAACTCAATGCACTTAGGCATGTAGACATGATCAAGACGATCTGCTGTAGTTCAAACCAAGCATCAGAATGGGGAAGAAATGTGATTTAAGTGACTTTGAACATGGCATGGTTGTTGGTGCCAGACAGGCTGGTCTGGGTATTTCAGAAACTGCTGATCTACTGGGATTTTCACGCACAACCATCTCTAGGGTTTACCGAGAATGACACGAAAAAGAGAAAATATCCAGTGAGTGGCAGTTCTGTGGGTGCAGATGCCTTGTCGATGTCAGAGGAGAATGGCCGGACTGGTTCCAGCTGATAGAAAGGCAACAGTAACTCAAATAACCACTCGTTACAACCGAGTTAAGCAGAAGAGCATTTCTGAACACACAACACGTCCAACCTTGAGGCGGATGGGCTACAGCAGCAGAAGACCACATCAGGTGCCACTCCTGTCAGCTAAGAACAGAAAACTGAGGCTACAATTCACACAGGCTCACCAAAATTGGACAATAGAAGATTGGAAAAACATTGCCTGGTCTGATGAGTCTCGGTTTCTGCTGCGACATTCAGATGGTTGGGTCAGAATTTGGCATCAACAACATGAAAGCATGGACCCATCCTGCCTTGTATCAATGGTTCAGGCTGGTGGTGGTGGTGTAATGGTGTGGGAAATTTTCTTGGAACACTTTGGGCCCATCAGTACCAATTGAGAATCGTGTCAATGCCACAGCCACAGCGCACCTGAGTATTGTTGCTGACTATGTCCATCCCTTTATGACCACAGTGTACCTATCTTCTGATGGCTACTTCCAGCAGAATAACGCACCATGTCATAAAGCGCAAATCATCTCACACTGGTTTCTTTTTGTGAGAAAGAAAGTCAGAATTGTGAGATAAAAGTCAGATTTAAGTTGTTTTAATTTTAATGCTGTGGCAGAAACAAGCATTGATGCTATTCTATCTATAATATGTTTCCGACTGAGCAGGTGAATGATGAGGAGAGCACAGTGTCTGTTGAGTTCACACCGACCATCCCACACTGCAGTATGGCCACACTCATTGGCCTGTCAATCAAAGTCAAGCTGCTACGCTCCCTGCCTGACAGATTTAAGGTACAGTGTGTTTACTGAGCAACCGAACACATTTTTACTGTAGGCTTTGGGTCACACATAAATCTTTTGTCTTTGTTTTTGTTAGATTGATGTTCACATCACGCCTGGCACACATGCTTCTGAGGATGCAGGTAAACTGTTATAATAGAATAGTAGTTTTAATAATATATATGTATGTTTTATGAAGTATGTCTGATAATATTTTTTTCTTCTGGAGAAAGTCTTATTTGTTTTATTTCGGCAAGAATAGAAGCAGTTTAAAGTTTTTTAAACACCATTTAAGGACAAAATTATTAGCCCCTTTCAGCTATATATTTTTTTGATAGTCTAGCGAGCAAACTGTCATTATACTGTAACTTGCCTAATTACTTTAACCTGCCTAGTTAACCTAATTAACCTATTTAAGCCTTTAAATGTCACTTTAAGCTGTATAGAAGTGTCTATAATATTATCTAGTCAAATATTATTTACTGTCATCATGACAAAGATAAAATAAATCAGTTATTAGAGATGAGTTATTAAAACTATTATGTTTATAAACATGTTGGAAAAATCTTCTCTCCGTTAAACAGAAATTGGGGAAAAAATAAACAGGGGGGCTAATAATTCTGACTTCAGTATTATAACTTCGTACTGCACTATTTCATAAAGTTTTATGAACTATTTCTTTAAGTTCATTAATCAGTTATCTCCTAAGAATATACACGATTAAGATGCTATTTTAAAGCTTAATTCTATGATTAAAGCTTTATATTTTCTATTGTGGTGGACAAAATATTGAAGTGTACAAATAAAACTTCCCCAAAATCATGCTATAATTGATATTTACATGATTTTAGGAAAATAATGCATCGATAATCCCGCAATATTAAATTGCTGCAGGACAGGTACTGTTCACGTGGATGTATAATTACCACTATTAATGTTTGTTAATAGCTGTGATATTATGGCCAACTAAAATATTTTTTGTTAATTTTAGTTACTGAATTTTAATGTAGAAATATCAAAGCTGAAATAGAAAAAAATTAAATGAAAATAATAGTAACAATAGTATTATAAAACAAAATTTCACAGCAAAAATAATTAAATTTGTGTTTACTGTTTTCTATTTATTTATTTGTTAATTTTATGAATTTAAACAACTAACATGCACACACACACACACACACACACATACATACATACATACATACACACACACACACACACACATATATATATATATATATATATATATATATATATATATATATATATATATATATATATATATATATATATATATATACACACACACAGTGGTAAAAACAGTACTGAAAATCAGTACCATTACTTGCCTATGTAGCACAAGTCGAGTAAATGTATCTGTTATAAATATTACTCAAAGTATGAGTAAAAAGTAGCCCTTTCAAAAGTTCTCTAGGGTAATGTGTATCACGCTGTAAAAAGCTGATGCATTTACATGTAATATGTGGATTCGTTGTAAACATAACATTGACATCAGCCTGACTTTGGGTTCTGACATCAACCGGATTTTCATTTTCAAACAAAATGCAATGTCCCGGGTACAATGTCAAACTGGCGTCATGTTGATGTCTTGTGTCTGGTGGGTGTTTAAGGCCATTTCGGTCATCATACAGTAAACATCTGTCATTTTCTCATCAGTGACATGCAGTCTAAACAGTCTCTCTCTCTTTGTATGTAAAGATTTTGGACCTCTTCTTGGACACTTTTAATGCTTAAAAACAGTTTGCTGCAATTATAAATCACCCATGTCTTGAGGTAGTTCAGTATGATGTGGTTTGTAATTTGTTACTTTACACCACTGTATATTTAACAGATTTATTATTTTTATTATTTTTTTTATGTATATATTCTCTTTCTACTGCAGTCAACAAGCAGCTGGCAGACAAAGAGCGAGTGGCAGCGGCTCTGGAGAACTCTCAGCTGCTGGAGGTGGTCAACCAGTGTCTGTCCAGCAGAGGAGTGTGATCAGCTCATTCCTGCTTTAACAGGTCATGACTGAACTCTTACAGGCTAGCCAGAGCTGCGTGATAATAACAGTGCCATTATTAGTGCGGTTGGTTTGCTTCTTTTAGAATGATTATTGATGCATTCAACAAACAATATCAGATCAGAACAACTCATATTTAGAAGATGTGGGAGAGAGTGGGGGATCCATCCATTCATACTCCGTTTTAAAAAAGGAAAGAAATGATCATAATATGGAAACAGAATCAGTTGTTTTCTGTTTAAGAGTATGTGGATACAAAAAAAGGTGATGCAATTTTGTGATATGTCTGTGAATATGTACAAAAGGACTATTAATAGTCTGATTTGGAAAAACAGATTTTAGAAAGTTTTCAAAGACATGTATGTTAATGAAAGTGGAGAATGTGTAAAACTGAAATCATTTGCACTGCTTTGTTTATTATCAGCCTTACAGTCTTGCCAATAGAAATATTATTTAGAATATGTTTGTTTGTTTTGAGCAAAACGTTAACAGAGGAATGCAATGAAGCCTTTTAACTTTAATACCTTTTTTATTGGCCATACGTTTGGATGATATATGATTTATAAAAATATATATAATTAGGATTAATAAAACCTTATGTGTTTGATGTGGTAAACTAATTCATTTCTACAAATAATTTCTTAGTCAAATATATGGATTTACTGGTACATCAACACTTGGTTATGCATCATTAACATTATACATCATTAACATTATACACTTAAAGCTTCACAAGACAATGCAACTTTTGCAGGATGAGCTATTATTAAGCTTTGTCACAGGCCATTTGATTTAAGCTCTATATTACTGCATTTTTTACTGTCTGCTGTTATAAAATAAATGCTTCGGTTTTCTAAATGCTGTAAATGAGTCCACAGTGTTTCTTAAAGCATCAGCTAGGGATGATGTGATGAGGTCATTTGCAAAAAACACAGGTTTTTATTTATTTATTTTCAGGAATTACTTTAGCAGTTCTGCTCTTCAGCACTAGGAAACTGCGTTTAAAATTAAAATACATTTTTAGTCATTTCCAAAAATCATCATTTTTTTTCCAATACACAACATAAAAACATCAACAAAAAATCAACTAAATTACTAAAAATGATTACTAAAAATATTCTATAATAAGTATAGTAAGTTTCAGTGTCTGTTTAGATTACAATTGCTTGGCTTTCAAGTCGCAAAAGTGCTTTCACTTGCATGCATTAAAAATTCATGATAGATACTATTGCATGTAACAGAACTCTTATTCAATAGTCTTTTTTTATAAACTACCAGACTAGCTAACGTTGCAAGTCTTTTTTTCAGTCTGCTCATGAAAATAAACACCATTATATTGAATAAATACCATATTTGTGTCAGTCATTTATATTTAACAGTTTGCTCGTCTTGCATTGGTGTTATAAATAAGTGCAAACTGCATAGTGTATATAGACGTTTTGTTTATAAAATATGCCTTTTATTTGTTTTTGTTTTTTTGTTACATTTTTATGGCCATAATTGTTCCCATAGAGCTCAAATGTTAAAAAATAATTTTATTTGTGGTTAATAATTGCCATATGATTTTTATAATATATTGAATAATGAAAAACGTGTAATGTTTTCCTTCTGTGCATCCATTTTAATCTTCTCTGGCAAATCTGTGTCTTGGGTAGGGTTTGGGTTTGTCCGCACCAAGATAATATCTGTACAATGCTCTTTGGTCAGTATGAATTTTTTAGGTTTTCACTGTAGTTTTTGATCAGTGCCCAAGAAGTTGGACTAAACAGTGCTAGTGAGTTTTCTTTTCGTTTATTTTAATTTAATATTGTATTTTATGTTATTGTTTTTTTTTTTTTTTTTTTTAATTCTGGCTTCTAGTAAATTATTAGTGTTCATAACCTAGCTCTTATCTATTACATTGTTACAGCTTATGGTCATCCTTAGGTAACTAAGATGTAGATTTGACTGTATGATTTATTATATATATATATATATATATATATATATATATATATATATATATATATATATATATATATATATATATATATATACATATATATATATATATATATACATATATATATATATATACATACATACATACATACATACATACATACATACATACATACATACATACATACATACATACATACATACATACATACATACATACATACATACGCACGCACGCACACAGACACACAGTTGAAGTCAGAATTATTAGCCCCATGTTAGCAGATAGAGCAGGGTATAAAAGAGATCCCATAACTTTAATAAGTTGTATTGGTCACTGCAATACATTGTGGACATCTCCTTCACATACAAATTGTGAAATCAACACATATAGGTTGTTTACTTGCTAAAAATATTTTTGTACAGTGAATTGGGTCTTTAAAAAACGCTAAAGACGTAAAGAAATGTCTATGTCATACCAATCTTTTTACACTAGATGGCAACATTGAATTACCTTTAAATGAACTCCAGCAGCGTGACGAAAGGGTAAACTTGCCCTTGAGAATAACAGGATGTCTTTCGTGGATATGCATAAAATCATGTAATGATAATGCACAAACCTGCCTGAGCCTAACATCATGTTACCAGCATCAATACAATACTGAAAATAACAAAGTGCATATGGACTAATAATTACACTATAAGAACACAGTCGAACAAAAACATAACCCTACAATAATTATATAAGCTTTATCGTTAGCTAGATAACACACAATTCATCAAAAATATGCCATAGATATATAACATGTTGAAAAAAAAAACGTGTCTACAAATTATTTTGGGAAAAATCCTTTGTATTTTAAGAGGATATGCAGTTTTTTTAAAGAATATTCAGATTCTGAAAATTTAATAGTAGTTACAAAGTAATCTCAACATTTTTTGCAAAAAAAAAAATGAGAATTTTAAATGATCATAATTTCTCATGATTGCAGTTGCTTTTTATTGATTACAAGTCTAAGTCTAATGCTGTAAATTATTCACTATGTATTGTTAATTCTCAATTTTCATTTATCTAATTGATTCTTATTTTTCCTTTTTAAATGTTCATCTTCACACAATTATACTGTGTTTGATTTTGAATGTTCAGAAAATAAAATGACCATTACACCTATTGTTTCTTGAAATCCTTTGTGATTCATATGCTTCGGAATTTGAGATCAAATCAAATAGCCTACATAAATGTATTTACAAACAAACACTCTAAAAGTAATCCAAAATAATTGAAATAGCCTAAGTAATCTGTGTTACTTACTACATTTTTCCCATGTAATTTACAGGCCTGCAATTTGTATTACAGGTCTATTCAGGCTGCAATTTGTGGTTGATCAATGGCAGAATGTGTATTAGAATAACCCTAACCCAAACATAATTATATCCTAATTATATATAAATGAAGTAAATTATATTTACCACATTTTTTCACATGGTTTGTCCGAGCTCTGTATAAGAGACAGCTTAAACTAGTCTAAACGAGCAAAATCTCTTTTTCATCTAAAGAATGATAATAAAAGGCTAAATGGGTAAATTAAAAGAAGTGTACACTGATTTCAAAGCAAGGCACTGTGGTGATGAAGCGTATACGCATTTACTCCACAGACAATGCAGAGTGCCGTGGCTGTAGTCCGTAGTAAAGGCGGAATATGATTCAGTGGCTCATCGTTCATGCAGCACACGCGCAGGGGAGGGAAGACCCCTCTCTCTCTCTCTCTCTCTCTCTCTCCACCGGACGCCCGCGCACATCCGTGAATCACCCGCGCTCCTCCCTCAAAATCACGGCTCTACTATAAGAAACACGCGTGATTCTCCGAGGCAAACCCTCCCCGGCCTGACGTCACTCATTCACATAAATAAGCGCTCCGTCTCACCGGAGATCATAAGAGAAACCCTCGGCGAAGATTAACGGAGTAAAGCGGAATAACCAACTGGAATTTTTGACATTGAACGAAGACTTTCTAGCCGCACTCAAATGTAAGTATCATTTTGATATAGTCTATCTTATAACTCTGCTTGCTATAACAGCTATTAGCCTATTATTAATGTTATTAGTTGTAGTAGTAGCCTAGTAGTTGTCATAACTGTAGAGCATATAAAAAAAGTGTTATTAAATATAGGCTACAGTTTTTATAAATATAGTTCTACACAGACAGGTTTGGAATCATGACTTTGAACAAAGGAGACAAGTTGAGGAACATGGATAAGAGGAGAGGTAGCATGCCGTTTCCCCTGCACCTGCAGACTCTGCATCGGAGAAGTATGCCGGTGGACGACCGGGAGCTGCGCTCGATGCCCGCGGCTCAGCCCAGCGAGCTGCCCGGCCTCATGCGCTTCAATGCCGACAGGAACAGCTGCGTGTCGGACTCCTCAGACTCGGTCATCTCCTCCGGCAGCGACTCCGACGGACAGGTCTACAAGGTGGTCCTCCTGGGCGAGCACGGCGTGGGCAAGTCCAGTCTGGCGAGGATATTCGGCGGAGTTGAAGACAGTAACGATTGCGAGGAAACAGGTGAATGTCGATTCTACCATTCAGACTATTCATATCAGAGGACATAACAGCCTAACAAGTTTTTCAGGCAGTATCTAATCCATTTTACATACTTATGTATTGTATGTGTCTTCGTTTTAGGAAACACATATGACAGATCTCTTGAGGTTGATGACGAGGAGACGTCCATCCTTCTGTATGACATATGGGAACAGGTAATGACCATTTGCTAAAGTACTTTTTTGTTTTGTTTTCAATAAATGTAAATAGGCTAATATGATTAACCATAATTTTAAATAATACAAAAAAAATGCTATAATATAAATATATACATAATTGATTAAACATCTTTACAAAAGTATATGTAAATAGTTTTGTCTGTAGATTTATAATTAATAGTTGAGTAGTTAAAATGCTTTATACTGTAAATGACTGATGATATTTCTTCCAAATTTAAAATAAATAAAATAACTAAACAGGTGCCATGTTTTTATACATGTTTATGTTTAGTCAACACAAAACCATTGTTTAAGCTTCAGAAGAGTTTAGAAACCAATCTTTGGTGGCCCTGAATTTAAATCACAACAACAACAACAAAAAACATTTGTTATGTTGACCAATTAGCAGTTTCTGAGGAAGAAAAAGGGGAAAAGCTCTAAATGTTTATACTTTTTATTTGAAATTTGGAAGTAAAATTTTGAGACCTTTACAGAATGAACCTTTTTTGCTCAGCTGCATATATGCACACACATTAACATTACTCCTTATTGATATTAACACTGCTTATATTTATTCCTACAGGATAACAGCCAGTGGCTGCAGGATCAGTGCATGCGTATGGGAGATGCCTATATCATCGTGTACTCAGTGACAGACAAGTCCAGCTTTGAGAAAGCTTCAGAGCTCCGAATCCAGCTGCGCAGAGCTCGTCAGTCAGAAAACATCCCTATTATCCTGGTGGGGAACAAAAGTGACCTGGTGCGCTCCCGGGAAGTTTCTATGGATGGTAAGATTCCACCCTTATACACAATTTGTAGTCTCTGCACTCATTATTTGCACTAAGAGCTCAAACAATTCAGTCCAAAATGTTTTCCATCCTTTTAAATGTTCCTTATGCACAAAAAAATTCTTTAAAGAGCTCTTCCCCCAAAATTATAGTGTTTTTCTATGGCATCACTGAAAAACCCTACTTTTGTAACCCTTATTTTTTAGAGCCATATTCTAGTTGTTGTGTATAAAGAGCTCCTGTCTCCTGAGATTTAAAGAGCAGAAAGCATAGTAATGTTGACACTGTAGCTTGTGTCCCTCTGGTAATGGATTTATTGCTCACCCTCATCTCTTTTTTCCCGGTCTCTCCAGAGGGCAGCGCCTGTGCCGTTGTGTTTGACTGCAAGTTCATTGAGACCTCAGCCTCGCTGCATCACAATGTGCGTGACCTCTTCGAGGGCATCGTACGGCAGATTCGCCTGCGCAAGGACAGCAAGGAAGAGAACGCTCGCCGCATGGCCAACTGCAAGCGTCGTGAAAGCATCAGCAAAAAGGCCAAACGTTTCCTGGGCCGAATGGTGGCCCGTAAGAACAAGAAGATGGCCTTCAGACAGAAGTCCAAATCTTGCCACGACCTTTCAGTGCTATAATTTCAAAAACAAACAAACTGGACTAATATGCCATCTGATACCCACGACCAGAAGCTGTGTGTTTTTAATGCTAATATAAGGACTATTTAGCTGTACAGACAAATACGAACTTGTTTTGTAAACCGAAGAAGAGATTATATATGAAACACAGCTGACAAGATCATGTTGTGCTGACCGGCATGAGGCTTTTTATTGTTACGTTACCTTTTTTCTTCAGTGTTTTGCGGCCTTAATATGTATAGTTGTCAGATTCTGTGCATGTAAATTAGGAGGTGATTCCACAAATCACAATGTTACCTGTGGAGAGCTGTGGTTAAGATGGCACAAAGGCGCGTTGATTTGCCTTATGTCTATTTCTGTATCAGAGGAGGAACGAGCACAAGTCATATTTCTGGTTGAGATATCATATGGAATCAAATGTTACTTGAAACTGAGTGCGCAGGTTCGTAACTCAGCCAAGACACTGAACTCGATGCTTTTGGGTTTTGTTGGGGGGTGGGATGAGGGTTGGGCAAGAGGCAATATAAATGCGTTTCGATATAAGACGTCCGACATATTGAGTTAATCCGACATCTATGCTCCATGTGCAAATGAATGACATAGAAGCAATAAATGATGTGTTGTTAGCTGTTTTTAAAACGTTTGATTTGCACTTAATGCCATTTAATATAATTGAGTTGTGAATTTTGTTACATGTTTACAATGCTTTTATAATAAAATAAAAGATGCAATCTTTATTTTGTTGTGGCTGTTTTATATCTGCAAATGCAGAGCACTTTAAGCCTTGAGGTTAAAATGCCATGTAATTTATTCCCCCACACATATGCAAGCCAGGGACTTGCTAATCAGTTGAATAATCAGAGGAAACAAGTATTCTCAGACAAATTAAGGAGGGTAATCATTAATCAGTTACAAAGCAGATGTAAAGCTTTTCTAGCACTTGAAGCCATTCTGTTTCACTCACGGAAAGTGTGGACACCAGGTAAGAGCTGCTTTTATTAAACATCAGTGGTGTAAAGTAACAAATTACAAACACTCAAACTACTGTAATTGAGTAGTTTTTTTTCTCAGGAGTTGTTATTTACTAAGTAGTTTTAAAAATGTGTTCTCTTACTTTCCCTTAAGTACATTTTTAGTGCTGTATCGGTAGTTTTATTGTACTATTTTCCTTCAACCTGCAGTCACTACTTTGTTTTTCCTTGTCTACAATGATTGGCTGTCCAATTAAATCACACATACAAAGTAACAACCTCAAGACATTGGCTCTTTATTAATGCAGCAAACTGTATGGAAGCATTAAAAGGGTTTAAGAAAATGGCCAAAATCTTTACACACATTGACCGAGAGACTGTATGTTTACTGTCGACTGATGACTGAAATTGATAAATGGCCTTAAACAATCAGTAAATGCACTACAGAATGTTACGTTTATACATCATTGCATAAATTGCATGTAAATGTATCAGCTATTCACAGTGTAATACTCTATTCTTGAGTACTATTTTTGAGTACTTTGAAAAAGGGCTACTTTTTAACTCATACTTTGAGTAACATTTATAACAGATTATTTTTATCTACTTGCACTACTTTTTTAGGCAAGTAATGGTACTTTTACTTGAGTATGATTTTTCAGTACTCTTTCCACCACTGTTAAGCATATGATTATATGCAAAAACAAAATAATAATAATAACTGAATATATCATCAAATACTTTTTTCTTTTTTGCTGTGCCATTCACAGTGCACAGTTTGCAGATTTTTTTAGTTTGCAGATTTTTAAATAGCGTTGTCACTACACTCATATTCCAGTGGAAAACAGATGAACAGGTATCATTGCAGTAGTGATTTGGTTTGATGTCTATTATTTAAAAGTTTAAGTAGGTATGTTTAGTTCTGTGTCCAGCATCCATAAGCCTCTGAAATTTTCTTCTTAAAATTGAGCTTTTATCAGGCATGTAGGTGCGGTATTTAATCTTTATGACAAAGAATAAAATTTTTTAATTGCATTTAAAGTGAAACCAAACCAAACATTGTATTATATACAAATATTGTAACCAAACATAAACACAGGAGCCTGAGAAAAATCTGCAATTTTGAAGAGAATTTCAGATGATGCTTTTTGTGATGAGGATTTTGCATCTGAACTCTTAATTAATTTTATTCATTTATTACTTTTTGTTTTATTGTATTACCATAGCTAACTTGTTTGCCGAGTATATTAGTTGTAATTCATGGATTTTGAAGAGGGTTTTTTTGTTTAAATAAATAAACAAAACAACCATAGCCAAAATCCTGTTTCTAAATAAGCAGTAACTTGACCCTTGACGTGATGTTACATTAATGAAGTGTATTCGTGTTGAACATTAACTGAAGGAAAAAGTGGTTTGATAGGCTTGATACTTTCACTAAGTCTGTTAGGTGCACTCAGTGTTTCGTGTATTCAAATGTATTAAATGATGTATAAATTATGTGTACACATTTGCATCATGTAAACTGTTAACACACAAGTCTCAAGTGACTCTTTAAATGTTTATCTAAAAAACATCTGGTAGTGTAAATTCCTTCTATATTGATAAACCAAAATATGCATGCTAAAAAATACCTTGAGGCAAAGCATTCATTTGACCTTTAATGTTGTTGTTTTCTTTCTTATAGTCAGAAAGTTGCAATGGAATCTGTGAGCACTTGGTTTATTGCACTGAGCGTAAGTTCTCTCGGTCAGCCTTTTGTTTGGTATGCAGTTGAAGTCAGAATTATTAGCCCCTCTTTGAATTTATTTATTTTTTTAATATTTCCCAAATGACGTTTAACAGAGCAAGGAAATTTTCACAGTATGTCTGATAATATTTTTTCTTCTGCACTGTAAACCCTAATGTTGTCATTACTTAAACAATTAAGTTCACTTAACATAACTTAAAATTTTGCATTTTGGTCCTATCACTTAAAAATATGAGTTAATTTAACTTATGTACCATGAAAATGCATAAACTTAAGATTTCAAGTGTAGTGAGCTCAAAATCATAATTATTCCTTTGAAAAAATAGGTCGTTTTCACAAATGTAGTCTTGACTGTAAAATTCTGATATGTGCAACCTTTTAAATCAGAAAACAAATGGCTTCAGGTACATTTATTCATTATAATGTGAATAAATGGCTACTTATTTTTTGTTTAAAATCTATTTAAAAAAATTTCATAGTATATTATTACACACACTGAAAAGCCTAATAAGTTGACTGAACTAAATCAATTGAGTAAACTTGTTGCCTCAATTTAATTGAGTAATGGAGTCTCCAAAAACTTGCATTTTTAAGTTTATTTAACTCGCCGGTTTTGTAGATTATACTTAAATTGTTCAGTCCACCAAACTTGGTACCAAGTTTAATCTACGTAAGTACTAAGTTTGGTGAACTGAACGATTTAAGTATAGTCTACAAAACTGGCAAGTTAAATAAACTTAAACATGCATGTTTTGGGAGACTCTATTAAAAAATGCCAATAAAATTGAGGCAACGATTTTACTCAATTAATTTAGTTTAGTCAACCTATTAGGGTTTTCAGTGTGAAGAAAGTCTTATTTGTTTTTTTTTCGGCTAAGATTAAAGCACTTTTAAATTTTTAAGGTCAAAATGATAAGCCCCTTTAAGCTATGTTTTTTTTTTTTTTTTTGATAGTCTACAGAGCAAACGCTACGGTTACTAAAGTAACCCTTCATTCCCCGAGGGGGGGGAACGGAAATGCTATGTGGAAACTTCCACTATGGGGATTTCGTCAGAATCCAATCATCTGAAACAGTATAAAAACGGGCCAATGAAATGCCAATGAGTTGGCAGCGTCAGCGTGCACAGCTGGCATCAATGACAATCAGTCATGCTATAAAGACGCAGCCAGTGCCATGCTGGACATCCTTTTCTAGCTGAAGAGACTTTCACGCTCAACAGCTAAGGGACAATCGTTGTGGCGAAGGAACATAGCATTTCCGTTCCCCCCCCTCGGGGAACGAAGGGTTACTTTAGTAACCGTAGCGTTCCCCTTCGGATGGGGAACTCCAATGCTATGTGGAAACTTCCACTATGGGGAAATCTATGGAAAACGCCACAAAGAAAGAACCTTACTGCGTCCCTGGCGAAGGGTGTGCCACGCAGTAGAGCGAGCGCACCTACAACGCCCCGAGACACAGTCTTCCAACGTGTCCCCTGGCCCTCACTTACCTGTTCAGAACAGTTATGTTTTTCGGGGAGTCGCAATAACCCAGTAAAATAGGTTTTGATACGACAGTACGTTGGGAAAGCGTTCAGTCCCGATAGGGAGGACGCTGCGGAGCTCACCTGTTACCCAGAGGGGAGACCTGGTGACAACCTATGGACTAGCCCAGAGATGGGGAGTCCTTGCATAAGGATGGTTAGCGGGGAGGGAAGACACGAGCCTGCCCTAGAAGGGGGGACTATACCGTGGCTGAGTGAACGTATGGGATCGCCAGCGGGGATCACACATAGCAGGCACCTATACCCAGAACGCGGGCTGACCAGCGGGCATGCCGACAACGTAACGGGCCAACACCTGACTCCTCCGCTGAGTCAGGTGCTGGGGGCCTCGGAGGAGCTCTGCAGGGTTCGCCAAAGAAATGGGGAACTAAACTGACAAAGCTGAAAAAGCGCACGTATCTCCGGGTTAGGGAGAGTGGCGCAGCAAGCGTGTTTCGACACCTCAACCGAATCGTTTCCTCAATCACCAAGGGTTGCCTAATACCCTTGAGGAAACCGGCTCCACTCGCAGATTGTAACCTTGCAAATGTATTGTGTGTCACCCAACCCGTAGCTCTACAAATGTCTGTCAGAGAGGCGCCGCGTGCTAACGCCCAGGAGGATGCGATGCTCCGTAATGGAGTGCGCTCTCACCCCCGGGGGACACGGCTCACCCTGGCCCAAAGGCGAGGGAGATGGCATCCACTACCCAGTGGGCCAACCTCTGTTTAGATACGGCACTTCCCATCTGCCGACCACTGTAATGGACAAAGAGCTGGTCAGAGGATCTAAGGCTCTGAGTGTGGTCCCCATATATTCGCAAAGAGCGAACAGGACACAACAATGAAAGGGCTGGGTCTGCCTCCTCCGCGGGCAGCGCTTGCAGGCTCACTACCTGATTGTTAAACGGCGTGGTAGGAACCTTGGGCACATAGCCGGGCCGGGGTCTCAGGACAACGTGAGAGGAGGCCGGCCTGAATTCTAGGCACAAGTCACTGACCGAAAATGCCTCCAGGTACCTAACCCTCTTAACCGATGCCAACACGACCAGCAGAGCTGTCTTCAAGGACAGAAATCTCAAGGATACTGAGTCGAGTGGTTCGAAGGGATCCCCACGTAGGCTCGTAGCACTACCGCGAGATCTCAAGAGGGTATGAGAGGGGGGCGGGGAAAACATCCGCCTCGCACCTCTGAGGAACTGGATGATGAGGTTATGCCTCCCCACGGTGCCGCCATCCACGCATCATGATGAGCGGAGATGGTGGCCACGTAAACCCTCAGTGTGGAGCGCGACAGCCTTCGCTCCACCTGTCCTGAAGGCAAGAAAGCACAACACTGATCTGGCAAGATCGGGGGTCTTCTCGGCGAGAAGCGCACCACTCAGTGAATAGACTCCACTCCAGGGCGTAGGCATGCCTCGTAGAGGGTGCACTAGCCTGAGTGATGGTATTAACCACCGCCACCGGTAGGTTACCTAAGTCTTCCTCGTCGCGTCTTATGGACCCCACGTGGAGGTTCCACAGAACTAAGCGAGGGTGCCAGATGGTGCCACCGCATCCAGAAACGCACGGTCGGAATGACGTCTTGAAAAAGACGCGCTGCACGACCGTGTTGCTCTTTTAGGAAAGTTTTTTTCCTATATACAAACCGCTCTTGGAGGACCGGACCCAAAGGACGCCAGGCAAGGGAGAAATACCCAGCTCGACCATCTGCCACTGCGTATACGCGCTCGGGACCGGGAGAAGCTGCTTCTCGATCTCTCTCTGTAGACACAGGTTGGAGATACCCTCAAAGACTCTCAGAAGCTTCGTGAAAGGCTCTGAAAGCGAAAGGATGTCGAGCATGGCACTGGCTGCGTCTTTATAGCATGACTGATTGTCATTGACGCCAGCTGTGCACGCTGACGCTGCCAACTCATTGGCATTTCATTGGCCCGTTTTTATACTGTTTCAGATGATTGGATTCTGACGAAATCCCCATAGTGGAAGTTTCCACATAGCATTGGAGTTCCCCATCCGAAGGGGAACCATCGTTATACAATAACTTGCCTAATTACCCTAACCTGCATATTAAGCCTAATTAACCTAGTTAAGCCTTTAAATGTCACTTTAAGCTGTATAGAAGTGTCTTGAAAAATATCTGGTAAAATATTATTTACTGTCATCATGGCAAAGATAAAATAAATCAGTTATTAGAAATGAGTTAATCAAACTATTATGTTTATAAATGTGTTGAAAAAATCTGCTCTCCGTTAAACAGAAATTGGGGAAAAATAAAGAGGGAGCTAATAGTTCTGACTTCAACTGTATATAAATATTTACCGCTTACCATGGTTTACCTCCTGCAATTAATTGCTTTCTATTTTAGGTGCTGTCTCAGAACATTTTGCTTTCTGAGAGTGCTCATCTTAAAATTGGTGTTCCAGAAAACTATGATGGTATTTTCCCATGGTACCTCACCAAGGTGAGTTCCTTCTGCAAGAAGGACAAAATGACTTTGGAAAGTTTACATATTTTAAGTCCAGACTGAAACTTTAGCTTGGCTTATGATATTTACTAGTTGCCATAACAATATACTGCAAAAAATGCTACTTTAAAAATCTGTACCAGGTTAACAGTAAGTTTCCTTAACCGAAACAGTAAATAACCACACATTCACAATCTCAGAATGCATATATGTGTGTATATATATATATATATATATATATATATATATATATATACACATACATATACATGTACATATATTTATTCATTTTCTTTTTGGCTTGCACCTTTTATTACTCTGGGGTCGCCACAGCGGAATGGACCACCAACTTATCCAGCATATGTTTTACGCAGCGGATGCCCTTCCAGCTGCAACCCATCTCTGGGAAACACATACACACCTATTCACACACACATACTCTATGGACAATTTTAGCCTACCCACTTCACCTGTGAAATGCCAACTGACCCAGCACTACCTACTGCGCCACTGCGTCGCTATATATATATATATATATATATATATATATATATATATATATATATATATATATTCATTTATAGCAGTTTATTTAAGTCTACAGAAGAGCCACAGTAAGTTTATTTGATGAACAGACTTAGTAAATATCTTTGTAACATGGTGTGTTTATAAGAAAGTGTCTGGTGCATATAGAGAGAAAAGAGTGTGTTTTGTAATGCTGCTAGAAACACAGTGTTATAGGGCCTATGGAATTTTTTTCACAGTAAAATCTAAGATGAAATATGTTCCAGGATGAGTAGAAGCATCCTGTAACTGCAGCACCTGTGCAGGTGTAGAGGCTGAGTAGTTCAAACAGATGACAAGTAAAGTGTTGTTAAGAGCAGAGAAGGTTAACAACTATTACAAGATGATACGTGTTGCGAGTTTTCCAAGCAGTGGTTTTGTTGACTAGGCTGATGAAAAGGGCATTTCAGTAATCAAGACTTCATATCAGGTATGCAGAATGCCATGGAGGTGTGCCATTTTACAGTATAGACCAAGCAAACTGATCTCTGAGACTAAGATTCTGGACTATTTAGGAGTTTATCTCTGTGGACATACATGCATTGTTGGCTCTGGTGATTAAAATACCACAAAGATTACTGAGTGAAAGAAATTCTTGTGCATGTTATTTATAGAGTGAATTAATCTGGTTAAAATGGACCGTCCTTGCTCTGTGTTGTGAATGAATAAAGAGTTCTGAGAATGTAATAATGACTGCTCATAAGAGCAGAGTGGAGAAAAGACTAAAAAAGCAGAGCCATTCAATAAACCCTACATCCTGCTCCCCAGAGCACTCAGAACTCAAGGTGCAATTATATATATTATATAGCAGGCATTCACGCACCAACCAGTCGTCACCAAACTAAATATGGACCCAGCTCCTGTACAATGCTTTCCTTCAAACCCCATGTCTGACATCTTTACCAGATGTTTAGTAATAGCCCAGTCGCTCTCCAAAAAGCTTTTTGCTTTGACACTGTAATTGGCGGCATTACAGAAAGACTGTTTGGGTCCTCATGCTTCTGGTTCATCATTTTCGGCAGTTGACGCCATGTTATCAAAACAGTCTCTCCGCAGTGTCCAAATCAACTATAATGGCCTACATGCGAGTGGGTGGATAATTACACACAACCTGTGTGATCACTAAAAGGACAGAACAATGGCTACGTAATATCTGTTTAGGCTTACAAAAATAAGTGACAAATGATGCATTCATGTATTTATGCATGTATGTATGTATGTATGTATGTATGTATGTATGTATGTATGTATGTAAAAAGAAAATCAAAGAATGAATGAATTATTCATTCATTCATTCATACATTCATTTTCTTTTCAGCTTAGTCCCTTTATTAATCTGGGTTCGCCACAGCGAATTAACCGCCAACTTATCCTACACGTTTTTATGCAGGGGATGCCCTTCCAGCCGCAACCCATCTCCGGGAAACATCCACACACACTCACTCACACTCATACACTACGGACAATTTAGCTTACCCAATTCACCTATACACCTGTTTTTGGACTGTGGGGGAAACTCCACACAGAAATGCCAACTGACCCACCTGAGGCTCGAACCAGCGACCTTCTTGCTGTGAGGCAATAGCACTTCCTACAGCACCACCGTGTCACCTGAATGAATTATTATTGTTATTATTATCATTCATCTATTCATTCATTTTCTTTTGGGCTTAGTCACTTTATTAATCTGGGATCGACACAGCGGAATGAACTGCCAACTTATCCAGCATATGTTTTACGCAACGGATGCCCTTCCAGCTGCAACCCATCACTGGGAAACACTCGGAGGAAACCCACCCCAACATGGGGAGAACATGCAAACTCCGCACAGAAATGGCAGCTGACCCAGCCGAGGCTCGAACCAGCAACCTTCTTGCTGTGCTACCCACTGCGCCACCACTTCGCCCCTTAATATTATTATTTACCTAATTTTCTTTTATATTTGATCAATTGTGTAATTATATATTCATTGTTTGTTTGTTTATCTCATCTGAGTGCTGTGTTCTATTTATTTACTTGTTTATTTATCTGATCTGAGTGTTATTTTCTAGCTGCAGGCGCACAGATAATTTACCACAGTAAATCAAAAAAACAAACAAAAAATCAGCTGAATTTGTTCCCTGAATATCAGGCATGTGAACTGTATTTCATATTGAAAGGGATAGCTACAAAGTGCTGCGCAAGTCATGCTGGGTGTGATTAGTGTTTTAATCAATCGTTACATTTCCTAATAAACATTTACATGCCACTCTAAATATTATCTTATTAAAATAGAGGAGCATTCCCATTGAAAAGAATTAAATACTGGCCAGGCATTTGGGAATCGCTGGCATGGCACTGGCCGTTCAGATTTGTCTGCTGTTTAAGGCATGTGACCATGCTGTACTCGTTATTGGATGTGCCAGTTTTGAGCACAATGCATTTACAATATGTATCCTCATGCCCAGCTTAATTCAGAATCTCTGTGTGCATTGGTGTCAACCACTGAGCCACATAACTGCTGTCAACAGCAGCTGCTATTGGTCATTCACAGGCATTTAGAGGAGAGCTCAGTCAAACACCGTCTCACTGACCGCTCACACTGCACAACCCTGTTTTTACACTTACAGCCAGTAATGTATCCTTCAAGTGGAGTCAGAAAAAACATAATTAACAGTTCTGAGCATATGAATTCATATTTAGTTGTATACACTTTGTTTCACACACACATACAGTGCTCAGTATAAATGAATACACTCCCATTTGAAAATGAATATGTTTATCAGTTTCTCAATGAATATAGCCAATACTTAAAAATAGATAATTACAAATATATTATTGTAACGCATACTATAGACCAATTTCGAGTATGGGTAAAAACATACTTCTTTTGGTTTGGATTTTTGTGTTTTTGTATAATTCTATATATTTATTTTAATCTTACAGTTGCCAGATCTCCCACTGACCTATTCTGATCTGACAGTAAATGGTGATGATGAAGGGATTTTTGGTGTGGAGTCCGGTTTCCTGTATGCTCTTAAACCTCTAGACCGAGAGAAACAGCCGTCTTACTCCTTACAGGTACAGAATCATAAAGAGATGTCTGTCTGTCTGTCTGTCTGTCTGTCTGTCTGTCTGTCTGTCTGTCCAAAATAAAACCAGCAACCACTTCAGTTATTTCATTCAGTTGCATTGCTGTTAGCAGATGTGTTATGCTGAAAACAATAATTAGTTTTGTTTCATAAACTACTACTGATCTGTCTTCAAACTTTAAAATAAGAATATTATAATTTAGAGCATATATTTGCTGAAAGTGACAATTACGTATATCATTAGATATTTTTATAATATAATTACATGTTTATTTTTGTTGACCGATTGTTGTTTTAGTCAAATAAATTGAGCAGATTAATGTACATATTCCCAAAGCTATTTCGTCACCCTATATTATAAGGTTCTCTCTGACATTTTTTTGTCAAAATTGAGTTATTGAAATATAAATGACAACTTATTTACATTATGGGATGTTTTTTATATGTTGTTTACTTTTTAAGACTTTTTTTATTAAAAAAAAAAACAAATGTTACACACATAATGTTTGCTATTGAATGCCAAAACTTTGAAGCTCAGTATCTCAAAATCATTCAGAACGCAGACAGAACCTTATAATTCCAATCTGACGATTTGTGCAATGTCATTATTTCAAGCTTCATTCAAGACACTTGCACACTAAACACTATAAACGGCACTTTAAGACATATGACACTGACTGTCTCATGAATCCCTCACCCTCTGTTCAAATAAAACCTACGTCATTGATTTGCTAGATTTTCAAAATGCAAAAAAACACATCCGGAGGTCCAAAAATAACAAACGCTGACGAAAATTGCAGGCCAATGAAACGTGAACCCAAAAAGGGTTTGAGCTCTAATAAGACATGCTGCTGGAGTGCTTTGACCTGAGTGCTTTTTCCCAGGTGTCCTTCACAAAGTCCATGAACACTCAGAGCTTCACCGTGGAGGTGTGCGTCATCGATAAGAACGACAACGTGCCGGTGTTCCTGGAAGAGAGCATGAGAGGCAGCGTGCAGCTGGGCCTTCTCAAAGGTGGGTGTGTGGACTGTGGAGCTCAGCGGGCTCTGACTGACAACTCTTTCTGCTGGATGACTTCTGCTTACACTAATTGCAACACTTGACTTTTTCTTCCATTTTTCAGCCATGCCATGCCATGCTAAATGAGATGCTAATTTGTTAGTCTGAATGTCAAACATTTTCCACACTATACCATGAATTGGAGTAGCGTAACAGCACACAGTAGCTGTAATTGAGTGCTTTATATATTTATCTATATATATGAGCAATATCACATGAGCAGCAGTGTGATAAGTCTGTATATCGCATTAGTGGAAGGCGTGCGTTGTTTTTCACCAGTGACGGTATACAGCCGAATTGCACTACTACGAGTGTGATATTGCATTTATACAACAGTTTGACTGCATAATTGTGTGTATAAAAAAAGAAAATCAAACACAGAGATCCTAAAAATCCTTTTGTATGAGTAACTACTTTCTTCTGCCATTCCTTCACATCTGCAGCTGACGTCAGAACAGCAGAAACCGTCGCTACTTCACAAACATCACTTAAGAGCTAATATTTGCATGATTCTTTAGCACAGGGGTCACCAATCTCGGTCCTGAAGGGCCGTCGTCCCTGCAGGTTTTATTTCTAACTTGCCTCAACACACCTGGCTGGGTGTTTCAAGTATACCTAGTAAGACCTTGATTAGCTTGTTCAGGTGTGTTTGATTAGGGTTGGAGCTAAAATCTGCAGCACACCGGCCCTCCAGGAACAAGTTTGGTGACCCTTGCTTTAGCATGACAGCTGATTTTGCTAACATTTGAAGATTTTAAGGCTGAACGACATGAAATGCCATTAGTCTACAGAGATTTCCCAGTATTTCTCTGTTGCAATCGAGATATCAAAATAATTGACCCCGAAAAAGCCAAAGCAAAGCAAACACTACCAGCGTAGTAAAGTATAAATACAGCACTACAACATACAAAAGAGAGATGTCAAATTAGAATGTCACTTACCTGATTAATAATGATTTGATCAGTTGTATTTAACATACTCTGAAAAAAATGCTGTTTTTCTCCTCTAGGGGCTTATTATGTGGTCTCTGTCGCCATCTTGTGTTAGAACGTCAACCGTCTTTGCTCTGCTCAGTATGACAGGCTGGCCACCGGAGTGCTGAATCTCTGAAATTATGAATATTTAAAATAGGCACTATAATAATAAATAAACTACATAGTTGCAATCTTAACAACTACATTCTCGTCTAAAAAGCCTTATAAGTACATTATGTTGTCATTACTTTATTTTTCCTTTAATTTCTGTTTTAAAATTAAAAAATATATATATATGGAAATACTGTGGAAAAATTTCTTGCTCTGTTAAATATAATTTGGGAAATAAAAATCCCCCCCAAAAACCAAAAAATCACAGCAGGGCTAATCATTTTGACTTTGAAGTCTGCAAAAAAAAATAAATGTTATATTGACTGTTGCCTGTTTTTTTTTAACAAATAAGTCTTTTAAAATGATAATATTCACTCCCTCACTTTCATAATAATATTGTTTTGCTAATATATAAATAGCATAGTAACAAAATTTGAAATAGTAATTGTCTCCTAGCTTTTTTTGGTCCTTTTTACTTTCTATCATGAGACACGTGAAGAGCTATTTATGCGTGCCAGACATGAGGAAAAGCTGTTTTACATGTACATCATTGCTGTGATGAAAGATAAAATGTTCTTGAAGCTCTGGCAGTTATGTGCTGAATGTTTTCTCTGAAATGCTTGTTTGCTTGCAGAGACTGGAGTGAATAACGAAAAGAATCTTTTTCTCTCATTAATGATCAGCGATTACTCATCACTCTTATTACGAGAACATCTGAATTAAGAGGTTTTGTACGGAGGATGAAAACGAACATACTGATTCAACATCCATTATCAGTGCAGTGAAGTCATCTTATGTTGAATACGCATTGCCAATTATTCCAGTATTGAACATTATTAATGCCCTGTGTTGAATGTCAGGCTGGTTGTGAGAATGTAAGCTGTTTTGCAATCAGTTGATTGCAATCAAACATTAAGAATAGGGCCAATTAAATGAATTTGAATGTATTCCGACTAAATTAAGCTCTATAGACAGCTGTTGATAATGATTTCTCGCATAGCCCTCTTTGTAAAAAACAGGCAGTGGTGAACAACGTACTTCAGTAAAATTACAGATGGCTCCAGCAAAAGTGCTAATTTTCAGGTGTACTTGGGTATAAGTACAGAACTTTCTAGTGTTAGTAAACTGTGTGGAATTTTTTTAGCAAGGAAACTTTTTTTATCAAAACTTGACATACACTCATAACTGCTACTGGTTGTTAATTATAATTTATGTGTGCAAACAGGTGAAAATAACTTAAAGTTGCTGTAAAAAAAAAAAAAAAAAAAAAAAAAGCTGAATAGTGAGCCTGAAACACCATTGTTTCCTCGTTCTCATTTAAATCTTGAGTGTAAAATCCAGGTGAAAAACAGGGCAACCAGAACCAAACACAGACTGTTATGTTGCTCACTGGATCATTAATGTGTACATCCCTGGCAGCATTTGATTGGCCACGATGTTTGCCTTTGAGTTTACAACAATGATATTTTTAAGTTTATCTAAGCTTGTATTAATCATACGATGTATGTGGGACTCTTATTTTGAAAATGGGAGAGGCTTTAAGGCTTTAAAACGCGAACGCGGAGGCACACTCTAAACTCATACGAGAGAAAACTGGACTAGTGGGTGACGTGAATTCATTTCATGTTTTGGTTAACGAACTCTTTAAATACAACTCTCTTGAGCTCTAAAAGGAAAAAAACACAGAAGAAATTTGAAATTTTGAAATTTTCTAATTTTAGCAGAAACGCAACTGCCAGTCATTTTTACATTAGTTTTTCAGTTAGGGGACATGTAGCCTAATAAAAATGTCTAGTTCACTGCACATTCTCACAGTAGTTTACAGTATTATTAATATTTAAAATTATTATATTCATTATTGTTAATATTATTGAAATTAAACTAAAATCGACAAAACTCAGAATGTTTGTTTAAATGTTTGCTTTCATTTTCAAATTGCTAAAGCACACTTTTACAGTTGTGAAAAGAAACATCCCGTTATGCAGCAGCGGTCAAGTTAGGACACTTAAAAATGCCTTTTGAGCTTAAAGATGATGGGCCTGCGAAGTCAATTTTACAGTGTCATAAATAAAATAGGTATAGTAAGTGGATTTAAGTGGCTGAATAATAATCTTTAAAAACATATGCAAATTAGGCTATACTGCAATTTGTTCAGGCAAAATTAAACACTAGAAAATATACTGTAGGCCTATTTTAACAGCTAAAATACTGTTAGCATATCGATTTTGTTTTGACTTGTAGCTCATGGCCCTAAAAATTAAAATGTAACATGAAAACAAGTTATTAAAATAGGCTTAATAAATAAATAAAATGAGGGGTGGGCCTAATAATAGCCTAAGGGTTTATGTTGGCGTTTTTACAAAAGCCAACTGGACAATATATAAAAAACTTCACTTGATAGCCAAATATAAATCTTTATTTTTACCTTTAAAATTATGAAAAAGTTATATAGCCTATTGTGTTGCATGTTATCCATGCCAAAATCTAACCAATTTTCACTGTAATAACTGAATTTAGGTATCTTTTTTAGGTATTTTTCTGACTACACTTATGCCTTGAAATGTAACTAAGTAACACACTTAGCTTTTATTTTTTTAAATGACATTAGATTGTTAGATTTAACTTTTTCCTAACACTGATATTGATTGGTAAGGCTACGTGAAGCGTGATGACTCCGTTATGCTGATTTCGCTATATTGATTTACCGGTTATAGAATAGTCTAACCGTAGGTTAGCTTGCATGTGTGGGCATAGTTTGACGTCTTTACCTAAAACTTTAAACATTTATATTATTTGAAATAAATCGGAAAGGAATAAGGAGAATAAAATATGATTTAAAGCACTCAGTTGGTGCTGAAGCCATGATCTGTCTGCGTTTATGTAAACTGTATCATTGTATAACCTTCATTGATAAAATCAGCAATAACGAAACTGTGCATATTATTATTACTATAAAAAGTATATTACTCCCTTAAGCCAGTAACTTAGGCAGTAATGCAAAGTAATAATACAGAAGTGAATAAATATCCTAAATGAAAGAAACAAGAGGGACCAAATTCAAGTGTCTAGTGCCCCTCTATGGGATTAAAATACCCCCTCAGTTATGACATCTTGGCGCCAGGCCTGGATATATGGATTAAACATGTATTCAATGCCACCCCAAAGAGGTACAAGGTATGTTCGAATGTATCTTTTGTTAGTTTACTGTCTATATTGTAAAAATTGTTGCAATGTTTGTAATGAGGCAACACACATATGTAAGCTGCTTAATGAACATTTATGCTTTGTGTTATATCACTCAGCTCTACTGTGATTTGTCTGAAGTGAAAGATTGTCAATAAATTTAAAAAACGTATCTGTTTATACAGAAGTTGATATAAAATAGTTTTCAAATATGGTAACATTTCAAAATATAACTCTAAATACATCGCTGTCTGAAAATGTCTTTTGTCGAGTCTTGGGCTTAAACAGCTTGAGCTTTTACTACAAATTACATTAAATGACATTTGTAACCTAAATATGATATTTATTTACAATTATTCCTACAATTCTGCATAACTTACTTACTAATGCACTTCATCAGTGGTTGACTGCATGCTTTCTCTGTCAAAATTATTTGAATCAGTGATTCATTTACTAGAGACTCAAATTGACCGAATCGTTTGAATCAGTGAGTCATTAACAAAAGTCTGACAATGTGTTCCGTTCAAAAGCTATCCCAACTGTTTAACCTCCAGAGTGACAGCTTCGAAGGGATTAGTGTCCAAGGATGAGTCCTATGCTGCATCCCATTTCACATACTTAAACTACGCCCTAAAAGTATGCACTTTTTTGTGAAAAGTATATACTTTTAAGTGTGTAACAGAAGAGCATGCAAGCTTTGGGACATACTACTTCCTCGTTAACAGATCGTTATGTTGCTTAGTTTTGTCCCCTGTCAATCATCTCGACACATCATCCACATTTGTTTCATATTTAAGTATTTCATGTAGAGAAATCTCCTCAGGTCTTTGGCGAATTATGCATTCAGAAGTTAATGTCCAAACATATCTTGATATAAGTTCACATTGTTGTTGCAGATGAAAAATAACATGGAAAAATGCTAGATATTAATTAGTAGTTATTCAAACACGTTACCGAAGCCTCTCTCTACTTGATGGTTGGTCTCTCGCGTCTGCATGTTTGTAGTTTATTTACACTTTTCACCCACGTTTGTAGTTCTAGTCAATTTCACGTCCAACACGCAATGCATTGTAGGAAATATTAGCAGTTAGAGTATGGACACTTCTACACTTCGAAATTTTGCCGGAAATAGTAAACCATCTGGGATACTCTTTTCAACATACTATGGTTTGGGACATACTAATTCTATTTTTGAATACTATTTAGGAGGATAGTATGCGAATTGGGACGCAGCACTAGAGAATGGAATGCTCTGTTCAACACCGAACAAATTTCCTGTGCAAAGGATCATGGGAGCACAAACTCTGACCAGATCCTTTGAGTCAGTTAGATAATGATTCAAAGACGTGTGCAAGTTGGTGTTGTCCAGTTTACAACGTAATTGTTCATTGTAAATTGTGTACACGTTATTAAGTATCTATCTATCTATCTATCTATCTATCTATCTATCTATCTATCTATCTATCTATCTATCTATCTATCTATCTATCTATCTATCTATCTATCTATCTATCTATCTATCTATCTATCTATCTATCTATCTATCTATTTTTTTAATTAATTTATTTATTCATTTATTTATTTATTTATTTATTCATTCATTTATTTATTTATTCAGTCATTTATTTGCTTTTAAATGTTGCTTTGTGACCAATTCTGTTTGTTTCCTGTTTCCTTTCATACTGTCTAATATAATGCACAGAAATATATTTCTAAGAAAGAGCTATTTCTGAAATTCGTTTGTGTTAAAATGCAAATAAACACCATTTGCTCATCAGTCTAAATGTGTCAATCCAGTCACTTCATATAGATTGTGATAAAAATAAAAAAATAAAAATAAATCTGCTGTCTGTCTGTGTGTTTGTGTCATTTTCACAGGTATCCCGTTCATGCAGGTGGAAGCGCTGGACCGAGACGACCGAAACACTGCCCACGCAGACCTGCGCTTCAGTCTTCTGGACCAGATACCACGCATCCCTGCCAGCCACATGTTCTCAATCGACTCCATCACTGGAGAAGTGTCCCTCACAGAAGATGGTAATGCTTGTCTCTGACTAACATTATGAATAATTAAATGAATAGTCTGACTCATATATTTGGTAAAGAAGAATTAATTATGTATTAGATCAGTTAGTGCCTCCATGTCATTGCATTGACTAATCAGACCTTGAAAATGGATGGAATACTTGATCTGTTATGTGAGTAATGGGTTACATTTTAATTTGGGGACCAATCATTCATTCATTTGTTTTCTTTTTGGCTTAATCCCTTTATTGATCTGGGGTCGCCACAGCGGAATGAACCGCCAACTTATCCAGCACATGTTTAACGCAGTGGATGCCCTTCCAGCTGCAACTCATCTCTGGAAAACATTCACACACACTCACTCACACCCATACACTACAGACAATTTAGCTTACCCAATTCACCTATAGCGCATGTCTTTGGACTTGTGGGGGAAACCGGAGCACCCGGAGGAAACCCACGTAAACGCAGGGAGAACATGCAAATTCCACACAGAAACGCCAACTGACCCAGCCGAGGCTCGAACCAGCGACCTTCTTGCTGTGAGGCAACAGCACTACCTACTGCGCCACTGCGTCGCCAGGGGACCAATCAACACTATTAAAGATAGTTATAAAAAAGGAGAGTTCCAGTCCTTGATTCTGATTGGTTGAGTCACATTTGATGCTGTTGTGAAATACTCTACAAGCGTACGCCTGTGACTGTTGCATGGCAACCATTCCACTATTGAAAAAATTCACAAAAGCATGCACATCACTTTAAATGAGTGCTCAGCCAAACAACAAAAAGTGCAAAGTTATATATTCAAAAAGGCAACAACACCAGAGCTCCAGTAATGCCAATTTATTAAATTAAAAAGGCTGCTACAAGGCTTGCACGAAATGTAACATGCCTTGTAACCATTCCACTATTGCAATTGCTATGCTTTATTTTCTGAAACCTTGACATGTTTAAAGAATAACCAGTTTATAAAAGTAATAAGACTCATGAATCTGTGTTTTACTATGAATTTATAAGGTCCTATCATACACCCGGAGCAATAAGGCGCAAGACGTGTTTGGTGTGATATATTGCTATTTTCAAACCAATTCAACCCTAATTTTCCCATTTTATGCCACGTTGTTTAAATAGCAAATCCATTTGCACCACTTTGTGCACTCATGGGTGTGCCGGTCTAGAAAAGCGGTGTGTTAATGCGTATTGTTTCTATTTTGAGGAACTAAAATAGACTGCAGGCAGGTCTATAGTCCGGAGCAGAGCGCATTAGTTGTGCGCCTTAAATACGTACACATTGCTTAATACACACAGGATGTACAGCAATAAACAAATATTTTTACAAATGAAAAAGAATTAAAGGATTAAAATATTACAAAATTATTATTTTCTGCTTAAATATAAAAACCACTTGCCTTCTTTATCTCGGGGGGCTTTTTAAGTTTATTCATGACAACTTGCTATGTTATTATTGTTATAATTATTATTAGTAATAGTAGTAGAAGTAGTAGTAGTAGTATCTTTTATATCATATTCATATTTGTTTTATTAAAAACAAGCTTAGACCTGTCAGGTTTTGGACCATATGGGGCTTAGCACGTGTGCTTGGATATAACTCAGTTTTTGACCACACTTTGTTGCTCAATATTATTGCTCATTTATTTGTTTGCTGGAAATTAGAACTGAATTCAGAAATAGTTTTAAAACAAATCTTTGCGCTTAAACGAAATTAAATATGTGTTCTAAAGGATGTCTTCAATGCTGTGTATACAAAACCGTTTCTATATCCACGAAAGAGGGAAAGAGAAAGTAAAGAGGTCAAATGGAGGAGGCTCGTTCGTTATCCTTGCACTGCAGATGGTCTGCTCAACTGTTTTCTCGCTACTGAAGCATTCAGTTTTTCCACTTACAAAGTCCGCCATGTAAATAGCAAATGCACCATGGCACGACGCAACTGACTCATAAAGGGAATGGGAGATGAGACTCTGATTGGTTTATTCTCAAAACACACCCAGAATTCATTAAAGAGCCCATATTATGGGTTTTTGAAAATGCCCTTCCATGTAGTGTATAACACAGCTCTAAGTGAAGTGAAATATCCAGCTAAGGCTTAAATCTGTAAGTGTACAGTGTTTAAAACTATTGATTCATCTATAAAGGAGTCGACTCATAGTGCTTCAAACGAGTCGTCTTGATAACGAGTCATTAGGTGTTTCGCGATGACGCAGCTACGAAACACAAGTAGTTGCACGCACACACCCGGGAGATTTGAAACCTGCGGCCCCGTCCACTAACACAGAAAAAAAGCCCCCCACACACACACACAAACACACACACACGCACACACACAGAGAGACACACACAGACACCAGTGGAATGAAGTCAGGCTGTGCAGATGGATACTATAGACAGCCTACCCAAAGATGAAAGCTCAGCCTTATAACATTCTGGAAACTACATGCTTACAAAGAAGACTTCATCGGTTTGTAAAAGGAAGGATCAGTAAAGACTGTCAGAACAAGGATCAGTGGATCATGAATCAGTTTCTTCCCCCATTTCACCAGTGCGATTAAAACTGTTGCCTCGTTTACTCTATCTTGCACATTATGCATTTAGTTGTGTTTTGTTACTTGTAACCGCGTGTGCTGTATCAGGTTAACTCTTTATATTCTCATATCGCGTGTAAAGCCACGTTGAAAACGCGACGCGTGCCGCTTTGTTTATGGATCGTCAGGTGTTGCTACACGCATGCAATGGTCAGGTTTCAAAATATTTTAGCTCAGGTTCAAGGGAGCTGTCTAAATTGCACCCAGCAAGCTGAACTGGTGCTCTAATCTAGGCGAACGGTGAGGGTTGTGTGTGTGTGTGTTGCGTGTGTGTGTTGCGCAGGGCCGGTTCAGCAAGCTGAACTGCCGCTCTAGGTTAAAGACGATCACCTCGCCCTCAACCCGAAAGTGAAAACAAAAGTGACCCGTTAGCAAAGTGAGGACGTGGGGTGTCGCAGATATAACTCAGGACGCGGGTGGTGAGGGAGGTGTCGCGGACGTCTCCCCCTCTATTGGTGCTGTGTCTTCCAAGGAGGAGGAGGAGGAGGAGGTGTTTGTGTGTGCGTCTGTGTGAAAAGAGCAGGTAGAGGGTGACGTGCTCCTCGCCAGTTCTTGGAGTTTTTGCTCAATAAAATAGTTTGTCGTCTGTTTTTTTAAGTGCATCGTCTGTATTTACATTCATCCACTGGCAGCCAAAATCCACACCTTACACTATGAAGCGTGTATGCACTGTGACTACTTTTATATTGTTGATTACGTGCTGGGCATTTCACTCTGTCTTGCTGAAGGCTGTCAGTTTCGACCAATCGCAGCAGGCTGTCATCGGTCCAATCAGCGCAGATTAGCTTCGCGCTGAGGAGTGGGTTTGGGAACAAATGAATCGCTGAACGATTCATATGGGAGTCGCTGGGATAATTAGGTAAAAATAAATGCAGATTATAAGACCATCAAAGTGTTTTTTGACCTTGCATGCATATTAGACTGTTGTTGGAGACCCTTAAAACCTAAATATGACCCTATTTCATCTATAATATGGGCTCTTTAAAAGAATAAGCTCAACCCCGTTAGACCATGCACCACGGCACAGAGTGTATTTTTCCGTGCTTAAAATAGCAAAAGTGGATTTGGACATGCCCTTAATGCTTTTGTGCCATGCGCTTTAGACTTTGCACCTAGATCGTAAAAATAGAGTCCATAATATCTGAAGGGAAAGCTTCATGTCATACCTTAACATTTTTAATATGCCTTGTTTTCTTTATTTGTTTTTCTACTAAATGTACAACATAGTAGAAAATTGGTCTGATGCATTTAAACTCATTTGGATGATCCTTTACTTTCATTTATATATTTTATTTACTTTATTATTTACTTATTTTTATTTTAGTTGTTTAAGACAATCTTTTTATGTAGAACTTTTTCATTCTAATTCTTAAGATGTGAACCTAATGAGACTAAACCGAAAGAACTGTGACTCAACTGAAAGGACTAAGTACATAAACACCATGAAAAAATGGATCATGACATTGACAAAGGCTTATAGCCTTTTCTCCTGTTGTATTATTTAATGAGTT